>NW_028292573.1:8556366-8856366 GCF_029948245.1 Actinia tenebrosa | reverse complement strand
CTTTGATGGATTTAATAGTATAGATTATCTAGTAAACTTTGAGTTATAAGTACGTTTTGTTATCTTTTAATTGTGAATAAAGGTTCTTGATTACAGCTTCCGGTTGCTACCGCATTTCACTATAAAACCCATAAATTGACATATTTGGAGACCATCTAGCGTAAAAACGAGAATGGTGACCCCATCTTTTTATTCAATTCAATTCAATTCAATTGATTCACACACTTTAAATAGAAATAAATATAACAAATCATAATTGTTTATACAGTGGAACCCCGTTAATAAGGACACCGTTGGGACGGACAAAACCGAGGTGTCCTTAGAGCGGGGTTCCACTGTATTTTCAAGTTATTCTAGATTTTATAAAAAGATACATAAATAAATATTAAATATAAACAGTTACTACAGTGAGTGTGCAGTGATGGTTTAAGTAGTATAAACTTTCGAGTAAACTTTCACTAAATACAGAAAATATATATTATCAATGGCAAGATTGTCGTGCAAAACTAGCACAAGTATTTTTAATAGCTATATGAATGTATTTATTTTGAAATTTTAATTATATACTACTATTGGGTACTCAACAGATGTGATTTTAATGAACTTTTGAAAACTTTGAATGAATTGATATTTTTAATAATTAAGGGATTTCTTCCCATAGTATACTGTAAAAGTAAACTGACCATAGTTGTTCCTAGCATATGGTGTGTATTAATTGCTTTTTGAAGCATGTCTAGTATTGTAGGAATGCGCAGCAGAAGAGATTGGTTTTAGAACTGACCAGAAGACCTTTGGGACTTCCGATTTGTTATGAATAATTTGATATACAAAACGACCCATTTTGAATTTCAGCAGATTATTGAAATTCAAAATGTGTACACTGGTAGTAGGTTATAGAATGGTGTTTATTACTTATTTACTTACTTTGGTACTTATTATGCAGAGTATTGACTTTAGTTAGATGAGATTTAGATGTATTACCCCAAAAGATATAACTAGCTAAAAACTAGTGTGAGCTGCGTCGGTGTTTCTAATGAAACAGTAATGATGAAAAGGTCATTCTTTCTTGGTCAAGGGAGTTCTTCCCTCTAACAAAGAACCTGGTACTTTTCGCTGTTCTCGTAAACGTTGTTATACTTGTCCTCACATAGCCTCTCACACTTCTGTTGTCGGTCCTAAATCAACTGTTAAAATCACTGACCACTTTGTTTGTACCACTTCTAATGTTGTATATTGTATTAAATGTACCCGCTGTAATCTTTTGTATGTGGGCGAGACTGGCCGCCGTCTTGGTGATAGCATTTGCGATCATCTTTATGATATTCGCAATAACGATCCCACCAAACCAGTTTCCCGCCATTTTAACCTAGCCAACCATTCTCTTTCTGACTTCATTGTTTTCGGCCTTTCTTTGATTAACGGCAACAATGATTGTCGCAAGACCAAAGAAATGCGGCTTATTCACCTATTGGGCACTCTTAGTCCCAACGGGATTAATGAACGCTTTACTTTCAACTAACCTTTTCTTTTGTCTTTTGATTGTTTGTTTTTGTTTCCTTGCCTACCTTTCTCTCATTGGTTTCTTTTGTCTTATTCTATCATATATACACTCTTTTCTACCACTTCTTTCTCTTTTACTCCGACGAAGGACTAGCGTCCGAAACGTCAGTAAGTTTTTTCATCTTTTCACGGTGTATAATTTACCTTTTCATCATTACTGTATTACCCCAATGAGAGCAAGCCATATCATGGGTAAATGAGAGCATAATAGATGTCCTTTAATGTTTTTAGGTCGACAAAATACCTTAACTTCCTAATAATACCTATATTTTTTGCTATTTTGTTAGTAACATGTTTAATATGCCGAGTCCATTTGATGTTCTCATCAACATAAATACCATAAATACATAAATAAACTAAGCATTTCAGAAACATTAGGTAGATCACTTACATTAATGAAAAACAAAAGAGGACCAAGGTTTGAACCTTGGGGAACTCCACATATCTCTTTATGACTAGATTCAGAATTGCCAATCTTAACAAACTGTCTACGATTACTTGAATACCTTTTAAACCAATCAAGTGTCAGCCTTCTAATTCCATAAGCATACAATTTTTGTACCAAGATGCCACGTTTAACAGTATCAAAGGCTTTCGTGAAGTCTAAAAATGTACCACAAGTGATTTTTTGTCGTCAAAAGCTTGCTTCATCATATCCGCAAGGCTTTCTAACAAAGCATGTTCCGTAGAACGCTTTTTCCTGAATCCATACTGATAATCAAAAAGTAAATTGTTTTTGTCAAGATGACTGACAATTTGTTCATATATTATTCTTTCAGGTATTTTAGCAAATGATGATAATGTAGCTATTGATCTATAATTGCTTGGATTAGTAACATACCAGATTTAAATATAGGAGTGACTCGGGAAATCTTGAATGAGCTTGGAACTAATCCCAATCTAATTGATTCATTATGAATATGTGTAATTGGAATCGCCAATTCAGAGCTTGCTAGTTTAATTAAGCGATTAGGGATATCAAGAGAAGATTTATTGCTGTCCAGGTTATTAAATCGTGTTTTTACTTCATCTAGTGTTAAAGAGGTGATAAGACAGCACTTTCTAATGGTGTAGATTTAATAAACTGGGTAACATTTTCAACATTACATTGTGGAATAGATTTTTCCAATTCAGGTCCAATATTGATAAAAAATGTATTAAATTCCTCTGCAATATCCTTCTCGACAGTCAGTTTGCTCGTTATGTATTAGCTTGGAAGGCCGAATTTGACCTTTTGTTTTTCTGTTAACTAGTCTACCAATTAATTTCCATGTATTCTTAGGATTGTATTTATTTTCCTCAAATTTCATTGAAAAGTTTTTATTGTTTTCTAGACTTAATCAGGTTATTTAGTACATTAGAGTACTTTTTATAGTGTTGTATTTTTTGATCATCATTTGATTGAAAGAGAGTTTTATACAAGTAGTTTTTATGTTTAATTGATTTTAAAATTCCATTTGTTATCCATGGCTTTGACAATTGTTTTGCTTTTTTCTTAGAAGACTTTTTTAAGGGTACATGTTTATCTATAATATCCCTTATTAGATCCAGAACTCTTGTAGTTGTTCTATCAAGATCTGTATCATACATTTCTGGCCAATTGACATGATGAAGCACTTCCAAGAATGTATTTTCATTAAACTTAGAATACAGTCGACTCTCTTTGAACGACCACTCTCGTAAGCGACCATCTCCCATAAGCGACCACTTTTTGAATTTCCCGTTTTGTTCCCCATATAAACTCTGTAAAAAAACTCTCTCGTAAGCGACCACTCTCGTAATTTAGCGACCGCGACCACCTTTGGGGTTAAAATTTTGGAATTTTTCATTGTTTTTCCTCTCCCGTAAGTGACCACCCAAGAGCCAGTAATGGTGACAGATCCTTTAACAATAAAAAATTTAAGAACATAGTCATCGGGTATTGAAACCCCGACGAAATATTTACAATTACACTACTTTAAACATATAGCAAATTCAAAATTTTGATTAAAACAGTTTAATCGTTAATACAGTAGTTTTTACACGTGAGTTACAAAATTATAAAGGGTTTGGGCTTCCTGTGTTGGGATTCACATTGTTTGGGCTTCCTGTGTTAGCTCTCGTAAGCGACCATCTCCCGTAAGCGACCTCATTCTCCTGGCCCCGAGGTTGTCGCTTACGGGAGAGTCCACTGTAATCTCGATAATAGGTTGGAAGCTCACTCTTTTGCTTGTGATTACTAATAAAACAAAAAATTGGCAAATGATCTGATATATTGATCTCTACTCTACCAGGTGTCATGTCTAAATGATGACAATTAGTATAAATATGATCTATTAGGCTTGAGGAGGTATTAGTTATCCTTGTTGGCTTTGTGATAGTTGGATAAAAGCCATTAGAAAAGAGCATATTTATGTATTCTTCAACAGATGCATTAGTAATATATTTCATTAAATCAATATTAAAGTCACCTGTAATATAAACGTCATATCTTGTATGTATTGTTTTAAGAAGGTCTTCAAATAAAGAGGTGAATTCATTTAAGTTCCCACTAGGATGTCTATAAATACAGCCTATAATGATATTTTGCTTACTCTCTTCGTTTTCAAAGTCTATCCAAGTAGATTCTACATTAGGCATATTAATTGTTAAATCTGGTCTATTGATAACTGTTAGAGATTCCTTCGCATAAATAGCTGTCCCACTTGCCATGGTAGGTGAATCATTATGATAAAGAGAATAGTTTCCTATATCAACGTTTGAAATAGAATTGGAATTTAATCTAGTGTCTGTAATTGCTAATATTTCTGGAAGCTTATCTAAGGTTATAAGTAAATTTTCTAATTTATCTAGATTTTTAGATAAACTTACGATATTACAATGGAAAAGCATCCATTATTGCAGTTTTTAAATGTCCATAACATAGTTAATGTCCATGCAAAGTTTCATGAAAGAATTATTGGCAAAATTTCTTTCAAGGGAATTATACCTTAAGATCTCCATCTTGTGTAAATAGTTAGCTATATTCTTGGTCATAAATAGTTTTAAAACCTTACAATGGGTGGTTGTCGACTCGAAAGTTTTAACTATTTGATCTTTCTTTTATAATTATTAATTTAGCTTCAACTTTCTTTTCATTATTCATTAATATTGCTCCTGTGAATACTTGTATTATATTTATGTGTGTGAATCAATAAAATGTTCAAATGCTCGTACTAGTTTTTAGAAATCTTTCTTTGTTCAAGAAGGTCGCTAGCACACTTATTAATGTGTTTGAATCTGTCTTTGCCCAGTTTTCCATCATGCCAGCAAGTCACGATGATAACCACATTCTTGGCGTCGCTCTTTTGCAGCAAATGCAACAACCTTTCTCCTCCTAAATTTTCGCCATCATCGTAACCTTCTTCAATGTAGGATTTCTTCTTTTCATCATAGATCCTGCAAGCCCACATGTTGTACTTTGCGTTTGCAATCTTACGATCTTTCTTCAGCTCGTTCAACACTTGGTCAACCTGTTTGCGAGATGTTATGTCGCAAATGTGAGCTTGGAATGTGCTCTTGCGATCTTCGATGGTTTCTCCGTGAAGAATTTCAAACTTTGGGGCTTCCTCGTAAAATTTCCATTTTATTTTCCGTGGTAGAATGCTCACTTTCCCGCTATGGGTCACAAATAAGTCTCGAACGCTCTTTTGGATGCACTTGAACCTAACTTCCCTTAATTCTTCTGCAGTGGTCTCATACCAACACGACACAACAACCATCACATCTGTAGCTCGTGTTCTTTGTAAAAAGCGAAGGAGTTTCGCTCCAGAAGTATCATCGCCATCGTCATCACATTTTTCATCGTAGGCATCTCTTTTGGCATCAAAAATCCTGTAGGCCCAGATGTTATGCGTCGCCTTAGGAACATCAGGATCTTTTTTCTTCAGCTCAGCCAAAACTTCCTCGACCTGGTCCTTGGATGTTATCACAGCAAGATGAGCTTGAACCCTGTTTTCGCCATCTTTAATAATTTCTCCATCAAAAATTTCAAATTTAGAGGCTTTTTCCTCGATTCTCATTAAGGTTTCAAATTCCTCTGACAGTTCCTCTCTTTCTTTGGCTAAGAAAAAAAAAGTTGATCGAGTTAAAAGATAACGAATTGGTGTTCACTGTACTTTCTTTCAGCATTAGTGTGTGAGATGTCTGGGCTCAACACCCTTTCAATGCATCTGTCTCTCTTCACTTCTCTACCTATTATAAGGAGCGTTGAAGGCCAAAGGAGGATTCAGTAGTATCCCAAGTGTCTTTGCATGCTTATTGTTGCTTTCTTAAGCTTTCACCGGTTTATGTGAATCTTTTTGAAACGATACTTCTACCTAATATTCTAACATTACCATTACTAAGTTGTGGCTTTAGCACATGACTAATTTGCCAAAATAAAAGTAGTCAGTTGTAGGATCTGTACTGAACCTGAAAATACGCAACAAGTATAACAGTATTTTGACGTGTATTTTTAAATCTCTTGAAGAATTTAGAAATAGATATCGTTAAGTATAACATTACTTTTCAATTTCGGAAATATTAATTTTAGCTGCTTAAATAAAAAAATGGTTTTATCTTGCTCGCCATGCATTCTGGGATACTAGTGGATCCTCCTCTGCTTGAAGTGGTCATAGCTGGATTAAGTATGAAAAGTTGCTTACCTTGTAGCTGTTCTTGTGCTCTTTTGTATTCGTCTTCACTAACAAAGACGTCTAATTTCACCTCGTCATCCTTTGCGAGCTGTCTCAGCTCGTGAGTTATCAGAATTGTTTCTAACTCTTTTGTAAGTTCTCCTGACTGGTATCTGGAACAAAAAAGTTTGGGTTTACCAAAAAATCATTCTTGAGATCAAGAATTAAGGTCATTTGTTCCTGATTCCTTCCTTCCTTCTTTCCTTTTATCCATTCCTCTTCATCTATCTATCTATTTATCCATCCATCCATCCATCCATCCATCCATCCATCCATTCATCCATTCATCCCATCCATCAACTCTATCCATCAATCCATCTATCTATCCACCCATCCACCCATCCATCCACCCACCCACCCATCCATCCATCCATCCATCCATCAATCCATCCATCCATCAATTCCATCCATCCCATCCATCCATCCATCCATCCATCCATCCATCCATCCATCCATCCATCCATCCATTGACATAGATGTAGATCATGTATCATCTTGGCTTTGTGCAAACAAACCAACTTTAAACGTCATTAAGTCAGAATTCATGTTAATAGGCTCTAGACAGAGATTATCTGCTTTCCGCGAGGAGGATGTAACTCTTTCTATAAATGGCCTCAACTTGAAAAAAACCAACGAAACAAAATGTCTTGGAGTACAGATAGATAATAATCTGACTTGGTGCCGTCATATCGAAAATATCAAGAAGAAAATTTCAAGTAATTTATCCATCATTAAGAAAATTAAGCCCTTCCTAAACAAAGACTGCCTTAACAAATTGTGCAAGGCAATAGTTGAACCATATTTCAACTACTGCTGTCTTGTTTGGGATGGTTTTGATGAAATATGAGCAGAAAAATTACAGAAATTACAAAATCGTGCTGCGCGCATAATTACTGGAGCACCATACACCAGTGTACGGACAAACGATATATTTAAATACCTTGGTTGGGTGCCATTAGCTGAATGCAGATTACAGCAGAAAGCTGTAATGATGTTTAAAATTGTTAATGGTTTAGCCCCACCCTATATGAAAGATATGTTCCAAAATCACCTCGGAACCGATTCTTACTTTTTACGCTGTTCTGCAAACAATTTCCAACTTCCCAAGGTCAGAACAGATATCTATGAGAAAAGTTTTGCGTACACTGGTGCAAAATTATGGAACTCCATACCTGATTCCTTGAAAGAGGAGCGCTCCCTCTCAAAATTTAAAAAGAGAATTAAACAGTATGATCTCTGCATCAATAGCTATAAGGATTGATTTTATCTAATTGATTATTTAAAATCTGTTTTTTTTCTCTTTCGTAATGATAGTTTAGCATATTACAATATAATGTGTAAATAGTATTTATATTTTTACTGTTATATTCTACACGGCCTCTAGGTAGACCAAAGTTAAGTCCTTTTGTATGAGACATTTTATATCAATGTACTTAAGTTTGATAGAGCTTTCGTGTCTAAATAAAGTTGATATCATATCATCCATCCATCCATCCATCCATCAATTTTATCCATCCATCCATCCATCCATCAATTCCATCCATCCCATCCATCCATCCATCAATTCCATCCATCCATCCATTAATTCCATATATCCCATCCATCTACCCATCCATCAATTCTATCCATCCTATCCATCCATCCATCAATTCCAACCATCTATTCAATCCATCCATCCCATCCACCCATCCATTCATCCATCCATCCATCCACCCATCCATCCCATCAATCCATCCATCAATTCCATCCATCCCATCCATCCATCCATCCATCCATCCATCCATCCATCCATCCATCAATTCCATCCATCCATTCATCAATTCCAACCATCTATCCAATCCATTCATCCCATCCACCCATCCATTCATCCATCCCATCCATCCATTCCATCCATCCATTCATCCCATCCACCCATCTATTCATCTATCCATCCCATCCATCCATTTATCTCTTCATTAACCTGGCTCATAAGCAACAGTAAAATATGTAGGTGCATAGCATGTACATCAAATATCTACTTACCTTCTCCAGAATCTCTCAAGTGCACCTGTATTTGTCACCCAGAGTACAATCTTCACTGATCCATCAGTAACATCACCTACTGCTACCCCTTCCATGGAATAAAAGCACCTTAATATACCATTTATACAATTACTTAGTATGTAGGTACTTCCTTTAAGCCACTCTTTTCCTGTTGATGCTAATTTTATAGTGCAGAATACCGATATGTCTGAAAACATGAAAAATTCAATGACTTAATTGATGGTCTAATGGTGGATTCTAGTCATAATAAAAGACAATGCCATTCTTCTCCTCTACAACTCTACTAATGTTTAAGATATATTAAACAAGTTTATCACTATAGGACATAAAATTAACCAAACCAGATTCTAAACTTTATCAGTCACATTAAGGGAGGACAGAGAAGGACCTCTGCAAGCATGGTATATGTTGTATTTATCATATACCAAATGTCAAAGCTAAATTTTCTTCAATTTCTATTGGTCGAGAGTGTAGTCACATGAACACAAAGAAATTCAACTGTTTCCTGGCAAGTTGTCTGAGAGGGGAATAATACCGGAAGTCACGTGACCACTTAATATTATCATCACCTTTTTCATCATCATCACTATCATCATCATTGTCACCATCATCATCATTACCATCATCCTCATCATAACCATCATCACCATCATCATCATATTCATCATCATCACCATTATTGTTATCACTATCAATATTTACTATCACTATCATTGTCATCATCACCATTATTATTATTATTATCACTATCATCATCATCATCATTATTATTAATTATTACTGATAGAACGAAATAGGGGCAAAGTTGGATTCACAATGAGGGGTGGGGCATGATCCAACACTGGATTCACATGACCCTCCCTTGAAGCAATCCCTGAGGACAACAAAATGAATCTGTCCATAGACCCCTGCATGTGTTGTCAAAGCAGCTCAATTTGGAGGGAAAAAAACAAAAGAATTTCAAGCTCCTGAGAATTGGAAACCGATTGGTATGTCCTACAAATTGAACTGCATTCCAATGGACTGCAAAGGGTCTAATGTATAATTTACTATTGCGGCTAATGTAAA
The DNA here is from genome assembly GCF_029948245.1 of Actinia tenebrosa. Lineage (NCBI taxonomy): Eukaryota > Metazoa > Cnidaria > Anthozoa > Actiniaria > Actiniidae > Actinia > Actinia tenebrosa. The sequence goes on along the minus strand of NW_028292573.1, from coordinate 8,847,001 downwards.
CAATGGGTATGTAACATGACGAGTTACACGGCCTAGTTACCGGCGTGAAGCAGCACTTTCAAAGTGCTGGTCTCAAATTTCATTTCTATTCATTGCATAGGGAATACTTGCGTAATGCATGTCATCGTACGGATTAACACAGCATGCCACTATCAATGGACGTCACTGAAGCAGTATTTACGTCGTTATAAGATATCATGTGACTCTTCTGTGGCGCTTTATTTGAATGGGTCACTGAGAACATTTCGATGAACTATTGGGCCAGATCAAAGGATTTCAGGTTTTTCTTACACATTATCACTGCTCTAGCCCTTTTACTGTTATTTTATGTATGTGATGTGCGTTTATTGTCTTTGTATTAGATCTGTAGGCAGCATTTATGCTTAGGTACTTGTATACCTGTATAATTTGCTTGCTTACTTAGATCACTGTGTTTTGTGATAGATCTGTAGGCAGCATTTATGCTTAGGTACTTGTATACCTGTATAATTTGCATGCTTACTTAGATCACTGTGTTTTGTGATAGATGTGTCCAGTTTCTGTTTTGTAATACGTCTGTTCTTAGCTTGTGTTGTACTTTTCATAAATGTTTGTTTCAATGAAATTGTTTCATTGGCTTTTTAATGCTACAGGTAATAAGTGATTATATGACAAGTATATTATGCTTTGGGTGTCTTATTGGGACTTTCATAGCCGAGCGACCTATTTGTGCGATTGACTTGGTTTATAACTCTAAATAGATCGAGTGTAGGCATATTTACAGATGCTTGATTTTTTTGCCTGGCATTCGTCATCTTGACATCACAGAAATCGGATTAACTATTATCTGTAGAAACCAAGACTACATGCTGTTTACCGTAAAATAGGCTCTCCAGCTCGTCATGCATCCCAGGGAAAAAAAGATTAAAATGCGTCTGCCATTGTTTGTGCTGTGCTTAGACTAATTTTCATAGTGAGTGGGTCAAATGATACAGCTACAGGCATATACCATGTGTAGGAATTTGTCTGTAGGCCTACTGTATTTGCCCAGGAGGGGAGGGGGGTTATCCCCTATATTTGCTATACGGGTATGTGCCGCACTATAGGGTATGGTTTTTCAGCTTTTGGGTGTGGGGTAGGGTATCATTTTTTGACATTTTGTCTGGGATAGGGTATCATTTTAGTCAGGGATAGGGTTATGATTTGGTCGTTTTCTGCCAGCACAAAAACAATATAAACGTTGGTAAATATTGATTGCAACCTATTGAATAATGTCTTTTAGCCTGGGAAAGGGTGTACAATTCTCAGTTTTAGTCTAGGATAGGGTATGTAAAATCGAAATTTTAGGTCTGGGATAGGGTCAGGGTTTTGATGTCCTAGCGGCACACCCCTACCCAAGTTGGGGTGGTAGTACCCCCCCCCCCCCCCCCGGGTGTAGCTGTAACTACCAATTGTGATTGAATGAACTACTGGAAATTTAATGACAAGCCATGTCAATATCACAATCACGATGTCACGTTGTTTGTTTTCCATTCATATGATCACTGCTCTTATAACAGATATCCAGACATTCAAGGATCATACTTCCAACACTTTTAACTTCTAGATAACAATTAAGCTATACCATGAGCAGATTTAGGGGTAGGACCAAAAGGGGTTGCTGTCCCCTCTTTTCTTTTTGTTAGTCATAGAGGTTCTTCTAATGCCAAAATTTCCAAGGTCCCCCTCCTACTTCTCCAATTCCTAAATCCGCCCATGGGTACATCATATCTAGCAGTATTTGGGAGATAGTTAATTTGAAGGTTACCCACCTGACCAGCTCAAACTTTCTCCAACTTGTTTAATATCCTTAGTACTCAGAGGAGCAGTACGAAACTCATCAATCTCTTTCTCGCACTGGGTAACACTAGATGAATCACTGTATGAAGCTAGAATCCTTAGTAAAGCACCCTTGATATCATCCCAATGATCATTAAAATCATCATGACTAACTTCCAAGGTATCAGCATGTGCGAATTTGTTACGGTACCATTTCAATCTTGCTATATCTGCTACGATCCTTGTATCTGTTTGGCTTGGACGTTCCTTCCAACTAATAGTCGTAAGATCCCCAAGACCATCATAAATTTCTTTTCGCTTTAGTAATTTAATTGATAAAGACAGATCGAATGACTTTGAATCCACAACTCCACTGGAAGGGTAAAGTTTGTTCCATTCAGAATCGTACATAGGTTTCTTTAGTGTTTTTTTCACATCTGGATCTCTCAGTTTGGTTGCCAGATCAGGGACCTTATAATCCAAGAATCCACTAACGATCTTAGCTCCTTTGCAATTCAGAAGCGTTATTACACCAGTGTAACCTCATGAAATTGTCCCTCTCTGGTGAAGCTTTTAGTACGTCGAAACCAACTGCTGCATTTGCCATTTAATGGATCTTAAATTAAACTTCCACCTATAGGATATATACAAATTCTCTTTAAACGAAGAATTAGAAACTTCAAGCCTATAATTCTTAAAAAGTACCCCGATTAAAAATTTCTCATCCGACCCGCCTTTTTTCTTGGAATTGTTTCAGTTTACTTTATTTTTCACTTCCGGGAAATATGACACGCATTGGGCACTGGAACGACCACAGGCAACCCAGATTATTATTTATTGTTTTTTGTTGACGTTGTTTTGTTTTGCTTTTGCTTTTTTTTTTTTTTTTTTTTTTTGGGAGGTTTTTTCGTGCGTAATTCTCCTCCCAAAAAAAAAAAGTAAAAATAAATATAGTTAAGGGTTTTTTTGGAACATCAATGCCCACAAGGAGAAACCATATCAGAGTTTGGGTTTCCTGTGGTGGGCAGGGATTTTTTCCTCCACCTCCAGATCCAGATAAATAATGAGGTTGATAAGTAGAAATAAATGAGATTTACATGAAGAGTCGTGTTGCTTCGTTTATTTTCTGCCTTAAGTGTTTTTCGAATCCAAATCACTAAATAAATTGTTGGGTTTCCTGTGGTGGGCAATAACGAATATTTGTCATTCACCTTCAGAAAAATTAATAATTTTTTCAATTCACTGTTAATAGTTAAAGTTTTAAGTCGTGTTTCTTCGTTTATTTTCGATTTTAAATGTTTTTTCGAGCAGTAAATACTGAACGATTCAACAAAATTTCATTAAATCAGGGTTTGGGATTCCTGTGTTGGAAGAGGATACAAGATGGCGATGGCTCAAAGAGTCCTGTCGATATGGTGTGTCTTCATTCTCTTCTTGATTTTCCTCGTTATTCGCCTTGATCGCCAAACAACCTGGTTCTGGTTCATCGTATTCATCCCATTCTTCGTGTTTGACTTTGTATTACTGTGCTACATCACCGTTCGTTTTGTACAACAATTAAAAAATGGTTTCGACGACACAGACTCGACTTTAAAAAGGAAGTTGTGGTTTTTCTTTCTTATCTCGACGAAGATGACTTTTCTCTTTGTTCTTAGTGCTAAGCTAGAGGGAATGGTAACAGCTTCGTATTATTATGTGTTTATTCCTCTCTGGGTCTTTCTGATCGGAGTGGCTTCTGATGCAACGTCCAGGGTCTGTGCGAGTGTTCATGCAACGTAAGTTTCGATGCAAAACAGTAATAGAGTCTGAATGACACCTAATCGTCCTGTTGATGGGAGATTGGCCAATTATGAGATGTGGTATCACAATTTAAGAAGTTCGTCGTGAAATGTGACACAAAAGTAACAGTGGAAAATTCCCAGAACGACAACATCAATTTGAAATATGAATAGACGTCATTTCGATATGTGAAGATAAGCTTACCATAGCTACCAAGCTTCATGAAACCAATTGCTCAATCGATGTTCAAGTTTGTCTTTCTTGTTGTGGACCCTTCATCAACTGTTGATATGGTAGAGTATATGATATCTAGCATATAGCTGGGAAATATTGAAGACTCTTTTTGGAAATCATGATAAAAACATGAAATATGATGACAGCACAGCACAATTTGCACTTGCATGCTGTCGTAAAACATAATGCCATTGGCATACGAGAGTTAAACACTTTATATAATGCAAAAAGACCTTGAACTTTGAGTTAGAGGCAAGAGGTCTTTAGTTGATTAGTTGCACAATATTAAAATAAATGAATAAGATAGTTTTATTTAATAAAAAATTAACATTATTATTATAATCATCATCGGTTATACTTGTTTTACCCTGATTATCAGGCCCTTATTCGAGCAGCCTTATCCATCCATTTATCCATCCATCCGTCCGTCTGTCCATTCATCCATCCATCCATCCATTTATCTATTCATCTATCCATTTATACAATAATCCATCTGCCCAACCACTTTTCCATCTATCCACTCAATATGATATAAAATACTTCTAAAAATAAAATGAATAACCAAAAAAACTGAGATATGCAAGAGTTAGACAAGTAATGTAGTGGATATTAGAGACCTATAGCATCAAGTTTACTACTAACCACTGCGGAACAAATGCGGAAAAACACTCAGCATCAACAACATTCAATATGGTGGCTCTTCCAGCAACAACTTCCATATGATGCCTTACTAAATGTCAAAAAGCTTGACGGAAAACACCTGACATCAAACTGCAGCTTGAGGTTTGCACTACCGAGCAAGAACGTCGTCTTAAAGGTCTCTTTATCCAAAGGTGTGGAGGCTAAAGCCTGAATCCCTACATGCCAGCAGTCCCTTATGACTCTTATTTTTCAATTGACATGGTTTTCTTTGTTATTCACAAGGCTTTATTTTTGTTATAACCCTCATTATAAATGCAAGATCAATATATAGTTAGTTATTAACTCGGTTAATAACTATATATAGACTTTGCATTTATAATGAGCAACATTTGATAGGAAACCTTCTCAATTGAGAAATAAAATACTTAATTCCCTCGAACACGGCAATAAGCCTATACATCCCTCTGGCCTGTGACCCTGTGGCTTTAAGGATGTATATGGCTTATTGCCGATGTTTGAGGTAATTAACTCTTACACACAGATTGAAAGACAATTAAATTCAATAAACATGATGGATAAATTACATAAACTAGCAACTTGAGTACCATGAAGGTTTTTCTGTCCAAGAATTAACACAATTTTGAGACTGTTCAATCTGTCATCCAATCTCATCTACAAACTTCCAAAACCTTCCCCACCTTTAGCGTATTTTCCCATTAAAAAATGTTGAGGAATATTATGAGAAGTACAAATGATGTAGCAATGAGAGCACTGACCTCTTACCAAGCGGACCCAGGTTAATATCAAATTTTAATCTTAATTTTAAATTTAATTGCTGGACTTGGTGTCATAGTAGAGTTTCTTGTTGGTTGTCTCCTGTGCTTCAAGGGATTTCTAGTTCTTTTGGACATTCTGGTTTTCCTCCCTACACAAAACGTAACTCCTAAATTCTTTCCTGGATCTTGGATCATAGGTCATGGGTTTGCTATTAAAAAGCTATCCTAGTAAAACAAGAATGACTTATCGAATTGGTGAGTTGCACTAGTGACGTAATTTCGTGTCATGTGGAATGTTCATCAGCTGAATCGCAAGTTTCAATAGAATTCTTTCTGGCTGACAGCACATGGTGGTCAGTGTTTGTCCACCATGTTGAGCAGATAATGGGATTCAAAAACTTTTATCAGCTTAAAGAAACCCAGCAATACTATCAGGGATAGGATAAGGATAGTACAATATTTTTTTGCCAGTCATTAAAAGTCATGTGACTATGTCCTGCGAAAGGCCTATTCTAAAGGGAATGGAAGTGATTGATTAGTGAAAACAAATTATACATAATCTTTTCCATTGTGCCGACTACATGTCAAGTTTTCTTGAATATCATTTTTGTTAAATAATTATTAAATAAAAGAAATGATGCCTTTTTCATGATGATTTTCCATTTTAAACCACATTTCATTCCTTTGAGTATTAATTAATAATTGGTAACAGTGAACAATCTGCACCCTATGGTAAATGGTCGGTAACTCCAACTTGAAAAACTTGAAAGAGGGTCCTGAAGGGGTAAAATGGGAGCTGGGATTTGCCTTTTTTGGGCTGGGAAAATGAGATTTTATGCACTGGGAATGGGATTCAAAAAATGAACAAGAAACGATCAAAAAATGTGAATAGAATTGAGATTTGAGCAAAACAGCCTGGGGCTATGAGATTTGTTCATATTTCTGAAGAGTGACAAAAGTATTCCTTGGGTTGCCTGTAGTTTCTTGGCACCAGATCCAACATGGAGGTCGAAAGTGGTGGCGACTTCGAACAATGGTTGTGCTTAAAACTAAAGCATTTAGGACTCGATGAAGAGGTCTTTGGCAGCTATGTTACTGGAGTTCTTGACGAGGAAGACTCTAACGATGACGATCGCCAGGAAGCGTTGGTTGGGATCCTAGACGGAATGACGGTAATTAAACTTAACGCTACCGAACGTCTAAGATTAATTACATCAACTTCTTTTCTCTAGAAATGTTGCTAAAACTATTAATAATTTAAGATATGGAACTCACAATCATAACTTTGATTATTTCTTAAATATTTCAAAGGAATGGTTCACGTATTAATGTCGGTAAAAACTAGCTTTCATATTTTGTCTGTCAAAGGTTTTTTCTTAATTGCTTAATTTTGTGCACGTGGGATTTGTGAGAGGTTTGAGTCATCTTAAATAGATTTTTTCGACAATAAAGATCACTAATTTTGGGTTTTTAACTTTGTAAGATCCTTGATTTTTCCTGTTGTACTTTAAATTTTTGGTGTCAACCAATTTTGGGCCATTTCATTTTTGACCGCCCTCCCCCCCTCCCCTCTCGTTCGCAATTACTTAAACGCGGAACCAGGTTTATGATCACTGAATGAGCACATGACAAAGAAAATAATTTTAAAAATGTAACAACCATGAGTAAGATTTGCAGGTTGGTAACTCGATACTGTGTTTTCGCAAGGCATTTATTTTACTTTTGAGATTGTTTTGTATCGTTGTATTGCTTGTTGTGGATCATTGTTGATCGTTCTGTTGTTACATTTCAGGAAGCACCAGTTGAAGAAGTTTCTGATGAAATCCTGTCACGGTGGAAAATATCAAGAGCTGATGTTATAAAGAAAAGACAGCTTGATAAAGGTAACTTTATTTAAAAGAACTAATATTGTAATCAAAGTAGGATATACTGAAACAAACTGATCTAAGTCAGGGCATGGCTAACTCACATATCAAACCCTGAAACAACCTCTGGGCTGATCTAAGTCAGGGCATGGCTAACTCACAAATCAAACCCTGACACAACCTCTGGGCTGATCATCAAAGTCGGGAAATGGCTACACTGTAACTCTCAGATCAAACCCTGAAACAACCTCAATTCTGGGCTGATGTAAGTCAGGGCATGGCAAACTCTCAGATCAAACCCTGAAACAACTTCTGGGCTGATCATCTAAGTCAGGGCATGGCTAACTCACAGATCAAACCCTGACACAACCTCTGGGCTGATCATCTAAGTCAGGGCACGGCTAACTCACAGATCGAACCCTGAAACAACCTCTGGGCTGATCATATAAGTCAGGGCATGGCTAACTCACAGATCAAACCCTGAAACAACCTCTGGGCTGATCTAAGTCAGGGCACGGCTAACTCACAGATCAAACCCTGAAACAACCTCTGGGCTGATCTAATTCAGGGCACAGCTAACTCTCAGATCAAACCCTGAAACAACCTCTGGGCTGATCATATAAGTCAGGGCATGGCTAACTCACAGATCAAACCCTGAAACAACCTCTGGGCTGATCTAAGTCAGGGCACGGCTAACTCACAGATCAAACCCTGAAACAACCTCTGGGCTGATCTAAGTCAGGGCACGGCTAACTCACAGATTGAACCCTGAAACAACCTCTAGGCTGATCTAAGTCAGGGCATGACTAACTCACAGATCAAACCCTGAAACAACTTTTGGGCTGATCTAAGTCAGGGCATGGCTAACTCACATATCAAACCCTGACACAACCTCTGGGCTGATGTAAGTCAGGGCATGGCTAACTCACAGATCAAACCCTGACACAACCTCTGGGCTGATCATCTAAGTCAGGGCACGGCTAACTCACAGATCAAAACCTGAAACAACCTCTGGGCTGATCATATAAGTCAGGGCATGGCTAACTCACAGATCAAACCCTGAAACAACCTCTGGGCTGATCTAAGTCAGGGCATGGCTAACTCACAGATCAAACTCTGAAACAACCTCTTGCTGATCATCTAATTAAGTCATCTACGGTAGATTCTTTTACATTACTATAATACTCTATAAATGACTATTTTCATTGTAAACAGAACAAGAAGCTGCCGATAAGAGAAACAAGCTTGCCCAAATAATGGAGAAACAGGCATCCACTCTATCAACTGCCAAACCAGCCAAGCAAGTAGACGCTGAACTCAAAAGAAAGCTGCTGAATGAGTATGGCCATCAGTCTGAAGAAGAAAATTAATATCCTTGAATATTTTGTATAATTTTTGAATTTCATTTCTTTTTAAAATAGTTATTGCCAAAGTGCCGCAATGGAAATACTTTTCATTTGGGTGCCCCCCTGTGCACACACCAGGGTTGTCAATAAAATTTTTGGTAGGAGGTTATGAAATTGAAATAGGCGGCTGTGACACACAAACAATGGGGCCAGAATTGGCTGAGTAGACGGCTGAATTAGCAAGAGTAGACGGTGGAATCTGCTGGTTGCTGGCTTCTATTGACATCACTGCACACACACACACACTGCCACTGCATTCAAATAAAACATACCACACACAACTCACATGTTGATTTTTTGATAAGGAAGGAAAATAAACCAGAAAATGCCCCCCCCCCCCCCAACCCCAACCCCCCACCCCCCTGCACATCACTGCTGTACTCATTTGAAAGATAAAATATAGATAATATGTTTTTGTCTTTGCGTCATGATACAGGGTCACTCTCAAGTCTCACTCCCTGCACCCAGACTCTACTATTTTTGTAGAAGTACCTACAACCCACTCCACTTTAATTCAATTCAATTCTATATCCACTGATTACAGCCCTTCTCAATCAAACACACGAAATCGTGAAAAAAAATTAGAGACATAATAGAGTTTTGGTTGACTACCAATCAAAACGTTTCCCAGCATTGTCGGAAAGCACAAAGCTTTTAAGGGCACATGCCTATAAAATGTCATGGAAATGCATTTATTGACATCCACTTAAACCTACTTCGTCACGATGGCAAATTGTATGATTTCACACATGCGATTGAGAAGTGCTGTAATAAAAAAATTTTGAATACAAAGTAAATTACATAGATATACAGCTTGAGTAAAACGAAAAGAGAAAAGAGTTTATTGTGAACAACTCTCAAAGTAGCTTGAGCTTTCAAGTTGGGAGTCATAGTCAACTCAGATGTGGATTTTCGTAGAGGGAGAAAAACTAGGGAACCTGCAAAAAAAATTTCTTTGTTAAAAGAACTAGGATTAGGCAAAGCAAAAAATTTAGTGTGTTTCCTGTTGCGCAACCAACCCTAATTTTCTTGCCGATTTTTTCCAACCCTAATCTTTTTTTTCATTTCCAAATGCACCACAGGGTTCCCAGTAAGCTTATTTCCACTGTTGTATCAGTAAAAAAAACCGACCTACCGACCCCAATTATTTTTCTCATGCAACAGGAAACACACTTTTTTTTTTTGGCCTTATCAAATAAATCAACGAGCTAATCAAAAGGGGCATATCCTTGGAAGCACAGGTGGCATAGCAGTGAGAGCGCTCGTCTCTTACCAATAAAACCTGTTTTCAAGTACTTTGGGGCTCCGTGTCGTATGTGAGTAGAGTTGTTTGTTGGTTCTCTCCTGTGTAGTATGTGAGTAGAGTTGTTTGTTGGTTCTCTCCTGTGTAGTATGTGAGTAGAGTTGTTTGTTGGTTCTCTCCTGTGTAGTATGTGAGTAGAGTTGTTTGTTGGTTCTCTCCTGTGTAGTATGTGAGTAGAGTTGTTTGTTGGTTCTCTCCTGTGCTTTACGGAGTTTTTCTCCGGGTTCTCTGGTTTTCCTTCCTCCGCAAAAAGCAACTTATAAATTCCAATTGGAATTTCAGCAGTTGAAGAGATGCTGCTAAATCCTATTACATTTTTCGTTTTTATTTTTTATTTATTAAGTATGATAAAGTGATCCTTAACAATTCTCAATTCTGACAGCGAAGATGAAGTTGAAACACTTGAAGCACGTGTCCCACCTCGACTAACTGGCAACGAACAAGGTATTTATTTTACAACTAAACTAATAATGAAGGAAGTGGTGTTAGGGTGAACAAAGCTGATGAACAAGAAAAGTCGAGATTTAAAAAAAATTTCATGGTTCCATGTTTGGAAATGACAACGGAAAAGCTCTTTGTAGTTAAATGGTTCTCTTAGTTTCTTATGCTTGACATCCCACCAAATACACAGAAATTCCATGGCTTAGTTAACTAAAAGAATGTACCCTTCTCAAAAAGAACTTGGAAATACAAAAGAAATCACCCTTCTTCTTGATGGAATTTCTCTCATTTGTATTGTATTTCAATGTAAGCTCTCGTCCAAGACAATTTTGATATTGGAGTTACCACCAGTAAAACTGCATTCAAAATCAAATTAAAAAAGAACTTATGAAATAGCCTTTGAAAAACACTCCAGAAAAATAATGCGGAGGGGGTGGGGGGGGGGGGAGAGTAGAGAGAAACAGATATTGAGATATTATAGTTGTAATTAAGTACACAGTATCTGCCACGCTGTAAACTTATCATGTCTAGATAAATATTATCATTATCATTATTAAGGGTCCATTTGGGAGGGAAGAATGGATTGATGGAACAAAGGAAAGAAATAAGAAATAAAAGGAGAGAGAGAAAGATAAATGGATGGAAGGAGGAATGAGAATAAATGGATCATGGGTACATTGTGGCATGGATTGCATGTGCTCTTATGGTACTGTCTTCTCACCCCGGGGGGGGGGGGGTACTCCCCTATATTTGCTATACGGGTATGTGCCGCCCTATAGGGTATGGTTTTTCGGCTTTTGGGTCTGGGGTAGGGTATCATTTTTTGACATTTTGTCTGGGATAGGGTGTCGTTTTAGTCTGGGATAGGGTAAATGATTTGGTCGTTTTTGTCTGGCGAATATGCCACGCTTTCTGCCGACACAAAAACAATAAAAATGTTAGTAAATATTGATTGCAATCGATTGTAAAACCATATTTTCCGTCTTTTAGTCTGGGGTAGGGTGTACAATTCTTAGTTATAGTCTGGGGTAGGGTATGTAAAATCAAAATTTTAGGTTTGGGATAGGGTCAGGGTTTTGAGGTCCTGGCGGCACACCCCTACCCAAGTTGGGGTGGTAGTGCCCCCCCCCCCCCCCAGGCTTCTCACCAATGTGTAGCTCATGCCTACAGTCACAGGTTCAATTCCTGGCTGAGCCATATATGTGAGTTGAGGGTTGTGGGTTGTAAAATAATATAAAATGTAGTGGTAGTGCATGTGGAGGGAACCTCACGAAAGAGCCCCATACGAGGAGTGATGTTTGTAAAAATTTTTTATACAGTGTGTTAATGCGATAGTAGCAGCAATTTTTATAAATTTCAAATAATAAAAGCAAATAGCATAAATAAATTGTTAAGATATACTTTACTAAATAAAATGAATTCCACTTCCCAGCTTCACTACACTGGAATTCTATGAGCTTCAGTCATAGTTGTGTATTTTTACTAATAAATATTAATGATCCTTCAGATCTCTTTAAAAATACCAATTCTCAAGCTGTTCAAGAGAAAGAAAGAGAAAAACGTGAGAAAGAAAAAAAGGAAAGTGAACAGAAAAAACAGCAAATCAAGGACGCCAAAGAAAAACAGAAGCAAAAAAATGACGACAGAAAAGAGAAAGAGAAAAAGAGGACTCAAAAAGGAGAAAGACGAAGATGACAGGATCAGTAAAGTAATTATTAATAAATAACAAAGTATAAAACTAGGGATGCTTTACTGCTTTATCGAAGGAAGTGAAGTCTGGCAGATCTGAGTAGTCTTAGGGTGCTTACCATTTACCAGGAAAAACCAGAAATTCCAGTTGGAAAACAAATGGCATGCGTCATTCTGATAGGGATTTTTGTTCGACTTTATGAGTTTCTTTAATAGCACCGAAACTACAAAATATGACAAATCAATGTGTCTTTTTGTCTTTTTGTCGAAAATATCCATGTATTATTGTAGAATGACTGACTAGCCTTCGTTCGTGCAATCATATAGTCTGCAAATAACTATTATCTTATTAATCTTAATTTTTTTCTAATCACTTCAAATCTGGAAAGAAAAATAGGGTGTCCCGAGCTCGTTTTCGAGATAATCAGCATTTAATGGAAGCCTACGCACGAGCTTTTGAAGTAAAAATTGCGCTACCGGAAGTGATTAGAAAAAAATTAAGATTAATAAGATAATAGTTATTTGCAGACTATATGATTGCACGAACGAAGGCTAGTCAATCCTTCTACAATAGTACATGGATATTTTCGACAAAAAGACAGAGAGATACATTGATTTGTCATATTTTGTAGTTTCAGTGCTCTTAAAAAATCACATAAAGTCGCGAACAAATAACCCTACAAAAATCTATTTTTTTACGTGTTCCTGATTTAAACTTTTCCTAAAATGTTGATATAACCTAGATTTATAGGAGTTTTTTCGAATGAGCTATCAAAAAATACAGAGTCCCGTGCAAAATTTGAGGGTTTTGCCCTGTTGAAGCTCAAAACGCGTATGGTTCTTCAATAAAATCTTGTAGATTTTTCAGCGGTTTTTGAGCGCGCGCACGTTGGGCTCAAATCGAACGTTTAAAAGTAGGCAGCCACCTTAAGGTAATCCACTTTTCCCGCTCTTTTCGGTACTTCCGGTAGACGCGCGTACCATATTTCGAAAGTCAAAGTTTCCCGCTCTTTTCTTACCATTAGCGAATGAATTTCCAACCGGATGGATTGGTTTAAATGGTAAGCATCCTTAGTTTAAGTACAAAATAAAAAGAAATGAACCCCCTTTGAAATCTGCTCCAAAAAAATTCTAGTTCCCATCCAATTCATCCCTAATTTTAAGATATGCTCCTCCGTCCTGGATGTGGAATTTTGAAGTTTACAGTGCTGAGTTACTCTGGGTATTTCTCTTGGGTCAGTGTTGAATTATTTTTGAGACCATCCTATTTACATTTATGAAAATTTATTTTTTTGTGCATGATATGTGTGTCATGTTTGCACCAATCAAAACAATGGAAAATACACACTGTTCAAGCCGATTGCTCGAATGGACAAGCCATTTGAGTGTCTGATTGTGAAAGCCATTTAAGTGCAAGAAAGCCATTTAAATGCTTTTGAAAGTAGGACATTTTTGTGGCAGAATGAGAAGGCATAATAATTAAACCTTTATCACATTAGCAAGACATTTTGAAAAATTGGTCTTAGGGATTGTTTTGTTTTTTGTTTTTTTTTTGTCAGTTAGAATTCGCTTGCTGTCCCATATCATAAATCTGACCCCCTCTCGTTTAAAAAATGGCCCATCGTTCCTTTCTGGTCTGTGCAGCTCGGATTCTTTCGAATTTTTTTCTTGAATTTTTTGATGACCCCCCCTCCCTTCAAATCATACCACCCCTCACCCCTTCCCCGGTAAAAAAAGGTTCCCTCATTAGAAAATAATAAGTTGACATTTAAATTTGTCATTTCGATATTCTCAAAATTGAGAGGTTTTGTAGAGATTGCTCCTAATCTAGCGAGTTATCGAAATCATTAATTCTATTTTCTCAAAACAGATATTTAAAAATGTCACGCTAATGTGTTGAAGGATTATCTTAAAGTCCAGACAAAAAAACTAATAGAGTGTGTGCAACTAACCATCTGACTCAAAATCCCTTGAGATATAAATAACAATGAAACAGCCGCCATGTTGGTTGATCTAACAAGAGAAGCTAATGAGGAATGCTTTGTTATCGTCGACCAAGATGGCGGTTATGACGTAATAGTTCCCTTGATAGTTCCCTGCGCCATCTTGAAAGTTAACCGAGCCTGTACATCGAAACAAGGACCTTGCATTAGTAGGGACTTTTTTTAACACCTTAGGCAATAAACCAATTTCCAATTTTACGCTAAAGTAAAGACTGCACAAGTTCAACAATACGAACACTTTGAAACTTGACGGACCTTGACTGGAACACGTGAATATTCTATGCAAAATCGAGGCTAACCCTGTGTAAATGAAATGACTCTGTAATCAAGAAACACAGCGTTATTCTTATGATTTCAAGATGGCTGACAAGGAACCTTGAAGGGGACTATTGATTTGAATAGCCTGAAAGACAATTAAAGTTAATTAAGTTTGTTGTTATACCTATGTAGCAAGAGAATATGTTTTCTGGGGTAGCTACATGTAAGAGAATATTCTCATGTAGTTACCCCAGGAAACATTTCGGAATTAGTTGTAGAAAGTTTGCAAATTTTGCACAACTTGAGTTGCAGAAATAATATAATACAAGATGATATGGAGATGATGATATTAATATTTGCATTCTATTGGGTACATTTCATTATTGATTACACTACTTGTGCCCTGACTAAGATTTGGCAATAGACCGTTTTCTCAAGGTTGCATGCGCATCCAAATTTAAGGAACTTGACGGGCCACGATACCAGAACACGAGTATTATCATGCATTGCTATGAAAAAATATTCGATATGAATTCATAAAATCGATTATTCTCCTCTTTTACTATAAAACTGTCTTCTCAATTGTAATGAATTTGCGTTTTTCAGTTTTGTGGCCCGTCAAGATTAGATGTGCACGTAACTCGAGAAAACGGTCTATAGACCTTTTGCACCATCATGTGACATTGGCTCTGAATCAGAGGATGTAAAGTCTTAGACTCTTCCACAGTCTCTCGTTCGTCCGTTCCGTCTCCACGCTTAGAGACTGTAACGGTACAATGACCGAAAGGACTTATGGGTCCCGAAAACTTGGACCCGGCGTGCTTTGGGAACCAAAATACTCGTCCACAGTCTCTCTTGTTTCAATATTTTCAAGATGGCGGCGAAAACAAGAGGGACTGTAGACGAGTATTTTGGTTCCCAACGCAAGCCGGGTCCAAGTTTTCGGGACCCATAAGTCCTTTCGGATATTGTACCGTTACAGTCTCTAGGCGTGGAGACGGAACGGACGAGAGAGAGACTGTGGAAGAGTCTAGTAAGGTCTTGGATATTTTAAAATATGTTTATATTTCTCTCAAGTTCCAATCCCCATCTCCTTCTCTCTGTGACCAATGCTCACAAGTGTGATCCCCAATTGCTTGCATTTTTCGTACATTTCTTTCTCTGTTTGTGTATCCATTGCACTGGTAGCTTCATCAATTATAGCAATGACAGGCTTATGGTAGAACAGACGAGCAAACGCCAGCCTTTGCATCTCACCTGGGGTTAACATATCTTCCCAGTTGCCTTCGAAATTCTCGTAAAGCCCTCCTACGCGACGGCACACGGCAGTAAGACCAACATCTTCAAGAATGCTCAGAATTTTCTCATCCTCCATCTGACATTTCTCTGTATATCTCTGCTGTATTGGTTTCCCATATGGATAGATAACTTGCTGTTTGAGTGAACCATCAGACAACAAAGATCTTTGCGATAATATAATAATATTACTGGGATGAAATGAGAGATTTCTGACAACCGTTACAGAAACTGGCTTCCACAAGTTACTCATCACTCTTAACAAAGAACTCTTCCCACAACCGGTCTTCCCAGTAATTAAGATGTTTTGCCCGGCAATTATGTTAAGATTTAGATCTCTCACGAGAAGCTCGGACGACTTGGGCGCTGCATACGAAACCGCCTCAAGTTGATAGATACAACCAGACCGCAACACATCCAAAGATTCAGAGCAAGAATTGGTATCTTTGTCAACATGATTCTTTTCCTTTTTCATCAAGGTTTCTATTAACTCTCCTATCCTACGAGTAAAACCTGCTTTCTTTGATACAAGATAGGACAGATCAATCAACTTTTTATAACAGCGAATCAAATAAATTGACACAAACGAATTTTTGCTTATTGCAGCACTAAGAGCCGTTGGTGTCAAGCCATCATATTTTCCAGCAAAAAGAGCAATAGCGATGATTATGTAACTGAAAATGTAACCGAAATAATGAAAGCAATTGACGGAGAAGTTGAGGAAGAATTGATAGTTGAGCAACATTAGTTGGACATTTATTAAGTTTCGGAGTCTTTCGTTTGTCTCTTTTTCTTCAACCGTTCCTAACCCATAGAGGGCCAGAGCCTCTGAGTTCACTAGTACCTATTAAGACAACAAAAAATAGAGCTATGACGTAACATGCACCTGCACTATTGTGCATTCTGAAGAGTGGGAGGGACGTCTGATTTTATATACTCTAGCTTTCTATAGAGGTTTTGCAACACCACGTGACGGCAGCCATGTTAAATGGCAGGAGCAATACAGTCGTTTTACGTAAGAAAGGATTCAATTCGATTCCCGAGAGCAGAGTGATTTTATTGTTCTGCCATCTAACCACAGGAAGCCCAAGCAGTATTATGGGATGGCCACGTGATGGTGCAAAACCTTTATATTGTTGGGCTTAATGTTTTCCCATTTCAGACCCCGTGTCATTTTCTTTGCAATAATATTTTTTGTTTGAGTTGTATCCATATTCATGTGTCCTCTCGTTTGCAACTGTTAAACAAAGAATTGCTTACTATCAATCACGTGACTTTTTGGAATTGACTGGGGGGCAAACAAGCGGTTGACTGGGGGGCAACTAGCGGATGCTAAGTCAAAACATATCAAAATAAGTCCTCAAACTATTGTATTTGACTATTTTCACGACATCAAACCAGAAAACAAGAGACCAAAACAATCTCCAGGATTCTACAAGCCATCAAAAAAGAACTATTACCGGAAGACCGCAAGGCTGACACCAATCTTTAAAAAGGACGATGATACTGACTGTGGTAACTATCGGCCCGTCTCTTTACTTAGTGTCCCGAGTAAGATCTTGGAAAGTGAGGTTAACGACAGACTGGTGCAGCATGTCTTTAAGAACAATAATCTAATCTCAGAAAGGCAATGGGCATATCGTGCTGGATATTCAACAGAACTGTTGTTGGTTCATTTGACGGAGATGTGGAGAAAGGCCGTAGACTCGGGTAAGGTCGTGGCAGTAGCCTTTATCGATTTCAAAAAGGCGTTCGATAGCGTTTCGCACGACATCTTGGGGCGTAAATTGGAAAATAATTTCGGCATCAAAGGTGGCCTATTAGAGTGGATGAAGAGTTATCTAGAAGGAAGACAGCAATTTACTGTGTTGAATGGAGTTACATCTGAACTGCTGCCAGTGTCTACCGGAATTCCTCAAGGATCCGTGTTAGGTCCACCACTCTTTACACTATTTGCTAACGATTTACCATCTGTTGTTGTCTCAGGATCGTCGTATATGTATGCAGATGACACAACAATTTTCTGTATCGGCGAATCTGCAGATATTGCTGTCTCTCATCTCAATAAAGCCTTACGAGAAGTTTATAGCTGGTGCTTGGTCAACCGTTTAACACCACATCCAGGAAAAAGCGAAGTGATGATAATTAGCAGGAAGACCATTACTGGACCGTTAGCTCCTGTGCTTCTGGGCAACTCAGTTTTACGATACGTTTCAGAAACGCGTCTTCTGGGTATGACTGTGGACGACAAGCTTAGTTGGGTACCACATGCGTTGGAACTAAAGAAGAACTTTGTCAACAAATTAGAACTGCTAAAACGTTCAAGATTTCTACCTAAGGATATCTTACGGAACTTCTACTTTAGAGTAATTTTGCCCTCTGTAAAATATGGCTTAGTTTTATGGGGTTCGTGCTGTAATTCAGAAATTTTCAATTCCATTGAGAGATTACATTGTAGGGCAGCTAGGATTATCTTCAATTTACCCAAAGATATGGCGTCATCTGATGTACTTGCATTTGACAAATGGACAACAATTAAGTTAGATTATAAATTAGAAATATTTAAGATTTTTCATAAAGCAAGCAATCGTAGTCTACCAGAATCTTTATCAGAAAGTATTTTTATAAAGCGCAATAGTAAATATTCTTTACGCGGAAATGAAACTCTCGCAATTCCAAGGTTTGAAAGCAGATTTTTAAAGGACTCATTGGTGTATCGAGGCTCAGTTCTATGGAATCTAATAATTTGTAATATTGATAAGGTAACACATTCAAATTTTAAGGACATCAAAGTACAGCTCAGTGCCAAGGACTATTTTATAAATTTCAATTTTGACTCTACTGCCTCGACGTCTCGCTTTAGAAAAAAGGACTTTGTATATATGTAACATTATTTTATTATGGAGTGAATGTAACTGCGCGGGCTGTTGGACTCGCTATGGGTGGCGGGTGCTGTTCAGATGAGGTGAATGCCTATTGACACGGTGTTCACCGCATTTGTCTGTGTTTTCTGCCCCTGGCGGGTCTAATAGCTTGCGCAGTTTGTGTATGTGAATGTGTGTGAGAATTATATATAAGATATTTAAAGTTATCTAAGTTAATTAGCTATTTTTACAGATTCATACTTATATTATATTTTATTTATTTAATTTATTTTATGCACGACCCCACAAGCTTTTAGCTTTAAATTTTATCGTGTTTAAATAAAGGTATTCTATTCTATTCTATTCTAAGTGACGTCTATTGATAGCAACCTATTAATGATACTCTAGAGAATGACATGTCTGAAATAGGAAAGCATTACGCCCGAGGTAACAAGTCCAATCAGAATTTCGCGCGCCTCTCACTCATTCTTAGTTAACGGGACCAAGTCGACTTAAAATAGATTGAAAAATGAAGTATGCTGGAACGACTCGAAAATAGCCTTATATTAATGTATACTATCTAAAAATGCATTTTTCAAAATTGTTCATCTATATCTACAAAAGAAAAAAAGTTGCATCTGTTTTCATACAACCTTCTTGTCTCTTAGGAGAAGGAAAGTTTTCTAACCCCTGGTTTTAAATATACAAGTCCAAGGTAGTGTTTTCGTTAATTTTGGTTTCATTTTATTGTTTTATTTGTAACTCTATGATGTCAGTAACAGAAAACAATATACAACAGCTTGAACTCCTCTTAAAAATGGGAAAAAATCACAAATGCTGTTGAAAATTTCTTGTACGATTTACAGATAATTGAATGTCCTTCCATATTTTTTCCCTAATCTCAACTTCCAGAGGAGTTAAGATTCAATCTCGATGAGTAATTTTGTCTAAAACGTCAATAATTCAAATAAAAGTAGGATGGTTTTGATCAGACGCTATAATAAAGTAGAGGCTTGAATTGTATCTTGGTAACGTAAATGACCCCTGACGTAACGTAAACGACATATGCTCGTATGCACACATATGGATTTCAAACTGCGTTCATTATGAAAAAACGCACGACTCTAGAAGATTATAAGATGTAATAAACAGCTGTTTGACTATTAAACTAACTTACATGTTTCCTATTTTAAGTAACGTAAATGACCATATGATCAATAGCAAAACGCAACAGGTTTACTTGAGAAGAACACTTGATTATGTTAACATGAATTACTTTTGTAATGACTTCTATGATTTATATTCCCCCTAAAAACGATATTTGTTATTAAATTGTAACAAACGACCTCATATAATATAAACGTTTTAAGGAAGACGGAAGCGTGTCTCGATGAGTTCAAGTGTTGCAGAGGACAGACGGTAGGACTTGCGAGTCTTGCCGATCTGTGTGGGTTGCTCTATAACACATATTATAGAAGCTCTTGGGACCCACAGTACATCTTCTCGGGTTGGCCATCGAAAACTTAATGCTTGGGGGTTCTTTCCACTCCTTGTCATGAAGGTTAACAACAGCTCGCCGTCATTTGCATCCACTTCCTGCACTTTGCCAATGTACCATTCTCCGTCATATGAGGCTGCAACAAAATCATCGATCTTCACCACAAGCTCGTTGTGAACACTTGACGTGCTAGGCTGTCGTAGAATGGCTGCTTTCCAAGAACACTGGCTGTCTTGAGGATTCGCTAAACAGCTATCGCAGTAGCAAGAAGTGGTTCTGGTGATAAGATAAAAAAAAAGATAGTGATCTATTAATGTGCGACATCAAATGGTCCCGTTAACTAAGAATGAGTGCTCTGTATATGGAGCCCAGGGGGTTACTCCAATATATTGAAGGGCTGGGATGGTCGTCGGTAATTTCGAAAATGACCCGAGTCCTTTCCAGTTGGGCGTGGCAACTACTAATCATTTTTATCTCTTAAAAAGTACTAATATTATCTATGATCTAAGTGAAAGAAGTCAGATAATGACTTGAAAATAAATATCAGTCCTGATTTACAACTGACTGTCATCATATAATCTCAGGTATCTTATTGCCTCAAAAACACCCTAAGAGGTACTGGCTTACTCTCTGGTAGTCCTTTTAGATTTTTGACACCCTAAGAGGTACCAAACTGCAGATCTGGAACCCGAAAAAGGTACGATGAGTATTCCCGTCCGTTTCCAATCGGGATTCCCACTCCCCGGATATGGAGTTGGACTCAAGGGGGGAGAACTCAAGTATGATGTGTGAGATAGCCGTGCCCTTACTTAGAATAGTTCAGAGGTTGTTTTAGGGTTTGATAAAATATGAAGGATGATATGAAAGATTTGTTAATACTCTACTGTTTCGGGTACTCTTTTTGCTCTGTGTTACCTTCAATAGCATGTAATATATTTTTTAGTATTCACTATTTTCCATACATCGGTTCACTGGTCAATCACAAAGCGCTCAAGCCACGCGCCAAGGTACTTTCAAAGGATTGTTTAAATTTGAACCTTGCAACCTCGACTGAATGCTTTGTATTTGAGGCCACCAAATGACAAAAATAACTTTGCTAATGACCTTTTCATAAGAGCGACGCAATAATTAATGAGTTATATATTTTTCAGTTGAAATAGCGGGCATGTTTTTCACAGTTCAATTTTTGCAAGCTTCATGATGGCACCTAAGATTTGCATTGACGTCTTGCAACGTCACTGTTTCTGATCAGATTCGTACCCAGTCACTTCTCTTGTCTTACTAATCTCACGCTGTGGTTGATGGGAAGAATTTAGTGAGTTCGCGGTGCATCAAGGGAAGGAAAGAAGAGAAAAGCAAAGCTCCTTCCCAAAAGCCGTCGCGCGCACATTTAAAAAAGCGTGAGTGCAGTGACGACTGGATACGGTCTGGTTTTATCGGCGTCACTTCTTATAATCTTCATTATGACGACAAGTATAAAGATTCAAAAAACGTAGATTTAAAATTTTCGTTACTTTCTGACTAAAGTTTACGCTAAATGAAAGCTGAGGATGATGGCTCAACGTTTCTGACACTATATTTTCCGATTATGATAAAATCAATGGCGTCCACAGGGAGCCCGGCTTGGTGATGCTAAATCGGTAAAACGATCACGTTTCATATGTTGATGACATTACGTAATAATCGTAACTCAATACACCCCTATTACAAACGGTCACTACGTAATAGAACTTGTAATGCAATAGTGTTAGATGCCCCGTAAGACGCGTGCGTTACGTATTTGAATTTATCACGGTATTAAGTTACGCGTTACAAACACTGGTATTCTATTACGTAGTGACCGTTTGTAATAGGGGTGTATTGAGTTACGATTATTATGTATTGTCATCAACATATGAAACGTGATCGTTTTACCGATTTAGCATTACCAAGCCGGGCTCCCTGTGTGGCGTCTGAGAGCTGATAAAAATTTAACTCTCTGCTGAGCGTCATCTAGTCAGCGGTCTATCATTTTAACACTTTTCCGAATTTTTCTATGTTTTTGCTTTTCTTTTTCAAAATTATGAAACTTGCATAAATCACGCCTCTTATAATGCGCTAAATAACGGCGTTACCGACAAAAGTTTAGGAAAAGCTTTGTTAGGTTTGAAAATCATGTACGGGCAAACTGATAACCCAGTGTAATTCAAGGTTTTTTTTATTTTCCAGATAGCATTTTCCTATATTATATCTACATATATTATTACATTTTTGTCTATTTACTGGGCGAGGTTCAATATACACTATGAACCGAACGGAGCACGAAAAAAAGGACCCAGAGCCTGCGTTTCTTCTGGCAAAAATTTAACTTCCGGTTGACCGGTTTTTCCTGTTTGTCTCCTGTTTGTCCACTTTCGTCATGGTATCGAGGCTTAGCCATCCAAGACGCCGCGTTGTTGCTTTGCAGTTCCTTTTGACTCAATTCAAACATGGCGACCACATTATCGTCACATTTACCCTCATTTTTACCAACTTTAACAGCTCTCAAAGCATATTTATTAATTCTCATAGTTTCTGTAATATCTCAATGTGCCTTTGGAAACAAGGACGGTGAGTTTGAGAACTTCTAAATGTTTTAAAAGTTTGAATTCCCGTCGACAGTAGGTAGTTCGTTCAGGGTATCGAATTAACGAACTGGTCATAATTCTCTCCTTTTTCCTCCACAGATTTTAAATTTGTGACTTGTGGAAGTGTTGTTAAGCTCGTAAATGTACAGCATAATGTTAGGCTACACTCTCATGAAGTTAGATATGGTTCTGGTAGTGGACAACAGGTTTGTGCAAATTATTTTCCACCTAAAACAACCTGCAAGTGTTATTCTTGCCTCATATTTTCTTATTTTCTTTCGTAAACTAACTCAAAAACTCTCTTAAATTTTAAACAATATATATAATCTTAAATTTTAAGTCAAGGTTTCTATGTAAGCTATTGAATTTTGCAAAGAAAATGATTTAAATTAGATGGAAGTAAAAAAATGAAATCTTGGAATACGATTTCGAAAGACATTGTGAAATAGCAGACTGTTTTTACGTAAAAATATTATCAAAACAAAAAAAACAGCTCTCAGAGTATCACATTCGATTCCTTTTATTTCTTTCGATATTCTTCTTTTCTTTATTTTATACTCAAAATTTTGTAAAGGAAAAGGTCTTGAGAAATTTTTTTGAATCTGTCATGTCATTAGCATATATGCAAATCATTTCTCGTGGCTTCACCTGATTTGCTGCTCAAAATATCGAAATTGTGGAAAACAGTTTTTCTCGTCTAATTCCCTCTCTTGCTTGTGACCATTTGTTTTACATGAAAATGTCTTGAAATTCCATATCGTCTATGTTAAATTGATTATTTTCTGATAGTAAATCTACACTGTAAGCTTCATGTTGTGGTTTGCTACAATTCTCTCATGCTCTCTCAGCATCTGACACGTTTACATCAGAGTATCTAACACGGAAAACTGTGAAAAAATACTTCTTGAATTTTTGCAATAATTAGCAATGTGAATATCGGGAAATATTTACACAGACACAAGTCTTCGAGGGGTGAGGTGAATATTCCCCGATATTCACTGGCCCTGAGGTGAATAACTGTTTTAGCATTTTTAACACAAGGGAATATATAATAAATAAGGATAATAATTTTTGTTTCATTTTTCAAATTTTATTTATCTTTGTAAGCGGCACAAATCAACGAATAGGCGTGCGCATAAGATGTAAATTGTGACCAATTAGCGTGCCGCATTTATTATATTCACTTGTGTAAAAATACTACTTGGGGATATTACAGTTCATTCACACACTACAACTATATTAAATATTCTAATGTTCCTAGACATTGTTGTTGATTTTTAAAGAAAGAAGAAAACCAGAGAACCTGGAGAAAAACCCTCCTGGCTAGGGAGAGAACAACTCTGTTCACATAGACTGGAACAAGCAATTTATCCCAGTACACAAGCAATATTTATCTAATACACTTTGCTCACTATACTTTTTAGTACTACAGACCAACTTAGTTTGGGCTTATTGTTTTCCCCCTTTCAGACCTCGTGTTTTTCTCTTGAGAATAAGATTCTTTGTTTGAGTCGTATCTGTATATTCAATGCGTCTTTCCATGTGTAACCATTAACGAAAAGAAATGATACTCTTGGGAACGTCACATTGTTTAAAGTGGGTAAACCTTGCACCAAGGCAAAGTACAGTACATGTACGTTCATTACTGCACATCATTTCAGTTGTAGTTGATTGAAGTTCCTAACACTAGCATTTTGTCTCCTTTAAATTTTACAGTCTGTTACTGGTGTAGACTCACCTGATGATGGCAATAGTTATTGGGTAATAAAAGGAAAAGTAGAAGATCCATGTAAACGAGGGTAAGACTATTATTTTCTTTGGTGCCATGCTTGTCACACCCAAAATGTATTTTACAGTATCAATTCTCTTCAACATTCATATTTGAGCTTTAAAAACTGACTTGCGCATGCCAGCCACAATCTCATGGGATGTGATCCCTCTACAGTGGTAATGAGATACTAGCTGAATTTTGTTTCAGCCAATCACAATGCTGACTCCCAGGCTACTGTAACCCTTGCATATTTTTCTGTTTTCTTCTGACTAAACTTGGTTTAATTTACACCTATTTTGAAAATCGTTGTTGCACCAAAAGCCTCAAACAACAAGCCAAGACCGCAGAGAACGCCGGTACTTTTAGCTGTAATTAGTTTATTCATGGTGCATTTTCATTTATTGACTTCACAAATTGCTCCAAGCAAGGCTGCTTGAGATGATAATTAGTGGAGAGCTATAGCCACTTGCATGAACCAAGAATAAATCAATTATAATTAAAAGTACAGTACCGACGTTCTCTTGGAGCCTTGGTTTGTTACTTGAGGCTCTTGGTGCAACAACGATTTTCAAAATAGGTGTATGTGCCTACAAGAAGCAGAAATATGAAAAGAAAGAATAAAAACAATTTTGCTTTAACTCCATGCTTGCTTCATTCTTTCAAGCTCCAAAAATGCTTAGCTTGTTCATTTCGTCCAATCATGCTTTGAACACCTCGTTCACAGCTCAAGTGGTAGAAATAACAGTTTAAAATGTATTCTCAACAGAACACCTATAAAATGTGGCTCTACCATTAGAATACAACACTTAGCGACTAAGCGCAACCTACATAGTCACCACTTCCAGTCTCCTATCTCTCACAATCAAGAAGTGAGTGCCTTTGGTGAGGATGGTGTTGGGGATGATTTAGATGAATGGTTACCTGTGTGTTCTACAAAGTACTGGGAGAGGAAGCAGATTGTAAGATTCAAGCATAGGGAAACCAACGTGTGAGTATACTCTACTTGTACACATATAGCGGTTTTCAATATTACATGTATGTGAACTTTGCTGATGCTCGCCTCAAACCGCTTTGGTCCAAGTTTGAGCCCCAGCTCAGACTGGATCATATGTGAGTTGAGTTTGTTTATTTAGTTGTTCTAACTCTTGCAAGGAGGGTTTTTCACAAGGTTCTCTAGTTTTCCTCTCTCCCTATGTGAATATCAACATGTGAGTTGAGTATTGTATGTTGTAAACATAGAATGTATAGTGTAGTGAACTTCCACAGAAGAGCCGTGTGTGGTAAGTGATGGTTGTAAAATATAAGTTCGTTAAATATATTATGGATTTACAGTTCCGCCCTGGAGAGGAGGTAAAAAATGTCATAGCCATGAGTGGTTTCCCTTTCTCAAATAGGCCCTGTTACTCGATTTTACTTGCAATACAATGCAATGTAATTGCATTCCAGCATAATTGTGTATTCAAGACCCCGAATGAGCTTTTTCTTTTCACAATATGACATAGCAAGCTGCAGTAAATAGCATCTATCCCACAATCTATAATGCAATCAAATGAACAATCCGAGCACAGTTAGATATCTCAGATATCTGATCTTATTGCAGGCCAAGAAAACTATGTTGCAAAAAAATTTGAGCACTTCTGACATCTCACCTGCAACTTTCAATGTCCTACTTTTATAAGCATTGCATTGCAGGTTACAGGAAAAAAATTCTTCATGTAAAAGGTTCTTTGGCCCAGTAGGGAGCCCAAGTAATGTCTGAGAATTTCTGTTGATCATTTTTGTTTTCATATCCAACAGATATCTGCACACAACAGGAGACCAGTTTGGAAGACCAATCAATGGGCAGAGAGAGATCAGTGGATACAGTTACCCTGAGACTGGCAATGAATGGAAGGCAATGGTAAGTACACTTGTACCTCTCAGAGCTTACGAAATCCTTGACCTATTCTTGGGGTGCATGTTATATCATAGCCACCATGTTGGGTTGACGATACCAAAGCATTCCTCATTAGCTTCTCTTGTTAGATCAACAAACATGGGGGCTGTTTCATTGCTATTTATAGACCATATGAAAAAGGCGTGTCCCTTGAGATACCTTAGTTCATCAGTTATAGGAGACAACAATGCTTTCATTAGAAAGAGTATATCAAAATTAGTGATCTTCCAAAATGTCAGTGTAGTAACAATAAATGATAAAAACCTACAGCTGTTCGAAATAGACCCTTTTTGAGTTCCAAATTACCACTGTGTTCCTTGAATACAGACTCATTTGCTCAGGCTAAGCCTCTATTTTGTGAAGAATATTCACGTGTTCCAGTCAAGGTCTGTCAAGTTTCAAAGTGTTCGTATTGTTGAACTTGTGCATTCTTTACTTTACTGTTATTTTTACTGGTATTTGCGAGTAATTAGGCACTGATTTGAGGCTTAGCCTGAGCAAATGAGTCTGTAATCAAGGAACACAGCGGTAATTTGAAAAAGTTTGCATGGTAAGCAAGAACCAAGGACCTATGAGCCTCACTATGATGTTTTTGGTACATTTCATGTCCTTTCATGGAAATGAGGCAAGAGTTCAACCACCTTTAGCACATCTTGTTTTAGCAGGAATGTATTTCTTCTCCCCTACATTTAATTCCTTTGACAATGACTTCAATATTCCATCCCACCATGGTTTCCATTCGCATTCTTTCGAGTGAAAACTATGACTTATGGAATCAGCCTAGTATAGTGTGGGATGATATGATTAATCTGCAATAGGACTACATGTCTGTCCAATTTGGAAATAATTGAATTCAAAAAACTCTTCTTGACTGCCAAATTGGACTTGGCCTATCGGCGTCTTCCAATTTTGTCAGTCCTCAGAATTTTTTCATCCAATTATTTTCAAATTGGACAGTATGTATTCCTTTACTAATGGATGAGCTAAATGTAATTTCCTCTCGATTTCAGGAGGGAATATACATCAAACCAGATTCAGATAACTAGAAATTCCGACGACCTCCTTTGACAAGATCACTGGATTTTCTGAATTCTTTAACAAACATATCACTTCTACAGCACCTTGGATCTTAGTGAAGCTATTTGCTCTCATTCTATAAGTGTCTTGAATATACCTCTCTGTCAAGATGCGTGATGTTGGTGTTCAAAAACGATTTTAAAATGGTTTCACTCCTTCACTGTAGATAAAATACCTTTCTAATCCAGAGTCTGGCTTATTTCTCTTAACTTGACCCAACAAAACATAAAACCAGGGGTGCTTACCATTTACCCGGAAAAACCAGAAATTCCTTTTGATAAACAAATGGTATGAATCATTCCGTTCGGAAAGTCTCTCTGTTTTCCGATTTAGGTAATCTACTTTTCCCGCTCTTTTTGTTTTTTTCGGTAGACGCGTGTATCATTTTTCGAAAGTCAAAGTTTCCCGCTCTTTTTGTTTCTTCCGGTAGACGCGTGTACCATTTTTCACAAGTCAAAGTTTCCCGCTCTTTTTGTTTCTTCCGGTAGACGCGTGTACCATTTTTCGAAAGTCAAAGTTTCCCGCTCTTTTCTTATTATTAGCGAATGCATATCCAAACCCAATGGATTGGTTTAAATGGTAAGCACCCCAGAAGATGACAGCGTTATCTTTTAAAAATAATGCTTTCGTAACATTTAGCAATTCTGGAATTCATTCTCAAAGAATATTACCAACAGGACATTCCAACTTGGGTATTTGATATCCTTTTGCTCTTGAATTTAACTTCTGGTGATTTGCTCTCAATATTTTATATAACTAGGAGCACTTGAAATATCTTTAATTTAGAATTTGTCTAACAATCATAGTATTTGTTACTCATATTAAAATATTGCCTTATTTTAATGGCTTTTGCTATTGGATGGTAACACATCCATCAAGAGTTCCGTGTTACTGCTCTAAGCGTAAAACGAGGCATTTTGGGGCAGTGTGATAAACCATTGGAAACCTTATAGTTGAAGGCGATTTCTAAAACCTTTGAAAAAAAGATTTTGCTTGAAGTGGGCTATTTTTTCAGAAAGTTATTAACCCGTTCCCCAACCAAAACAAAATTTAAAGTATTCCTTCGTTAACATAATTTTCAAAGTTTGAAATGTGTTCGTCCGGGTGAGTGTAGTCTTTAGGAAGACTGTTGTTGGTGGTGACTGACGTTTTGACAACCTGAACAGAAGTCATCTTCAGAGTCCAGTTATGCTCGCGCTCTTTAAAAAAGGCATAAGAAATTTTTGCGAGTGCTACAGAAATACAAGCGCGCATTTTTTGGCGCGAAACGCAAATGAAAATCATGCAAGAGGAACAAGTCGACCTCTCGAAATGTATGATAATTCTCATTACAAAGCTCCTGTTCTGGTAGCATGGCCCGTCAAGTTCCTTAACTTTGGATGCGCACGCAATCTTGAGAAAACGATCTACTTCCTTGTGACCGCTCTTTTGAGTGTCAGGCTACGTTTACACGTTTACAATTCTCCAAAGTGCATATAACCCCTGATTTAGAATTGTATTTTTATGCCCTTCGCTCGATTTCAGGCTTTCAAAACTTAGCAACTTATGTTTACTTAGCCTTTAGATTCTAAAGCGACTCGGTAAACTATCTCACTGGACCAGGCATCCCAGTCTATCCTGCCTCCAGGGTCTTGTTCTTGGATAAGGTTTAGTATCTGGTTAATTAAATACTCGGTCGACTCATGATTGTAAGCTGCATGGCTACCAATAGCGCCTTAATATGCAACCCGTAAAGTTAGCTCCACTAATCATAAAAATGTTAAGCGCATTGGGACGTTGTATGAATGCGCTATATAAGAACCTCCCATTATTATTATCATCATGATCATCATCATTATAATAATCACTAAAAATGACTAAAAACGAGATCAAAATAACAAACGGAAAGAGCGCACGCGTGTTAGCTCTAGTTGACGTACGGGAGTAGGGTAAGGCAAAATTTAAACCATTCTCGTACCCATAGCTCCTCGGCTTCGTTCCTACCCATCGGAACCCGTCGGAACGAAGCCGAGGAGCTCTGGGAACGAGAATGAATTTAAACTGTATCCGCTTTCTAAAAATAGCCCAACCGGGAATTTACATGGCGCGCGCGATATTAAGAAGTTTTTTTTTCTCTCTCTTATTTATGCTCATTTGGATTTATAACTTTATTGCAATAGTGGATGTGTTTTTAGTTTTCACTGGTCAATTTTCGCAAGCTTCATGACACCTCAGTAGTGCAGTGACGTCATTTCTACGTCACTATTTCAGATCAGTTGACCTACTTAGTGAATATTTTCAATTTCCTAAGGCTTGACTTTGAGCTTCTACAAGCGAAGACTTACGACAAAAGAAGTTTCATATTATCATAAAGTTAGGTTCAACCAATATTAACTTAAGCCATATACAAACTAGTACGTTGAAATAGCAACAATGGAAATATATGGCCTCAAACCGGTGTCTGTTCCATTCTGTATATCAAAAACACATTTTATCTTGTCCGACATAGCAACAGTAACTAGGGAGGTAGAACAATGAATGCGGGATTGGTGCATTCGAAAGCCGCTCCAAAGTATCTCAATAGAACTGATCTATCTTAGGAATTTGTATTTGGTTGTTCGATGTGGGATAATATCTAGCAAAGCTCATGCGCACACGGGATTTTAGGCCTGTTTTCGGAATTTATGGGTTCTTTTAACTCATGATTCGGGAAACTGGAAATAATTCCTCACGATTCTGCGATCCTATCCCCATTATGACCTTGGTCTATTCTTTCTCAAGTGCTTTCTAAAATAAACAGAAAATAGAAACGGAATCGTGTTTTACTCGACCGATGCCGCCTTGAAATTTATCTTGTTTGGACGCGTTGTTTGGAAAGTTTTAGTGGGTGGTAGAAAATAAATCACGAATGAACCTAGAAAGGACTTGAGTAGTGAGTTTCAACGCAAGGTCGGCAAGAGAACCGATATTGAATCTGGTTTTTTTTCTTCAGTAAACACCGCTTTCTAGCTTTGTAGTTTGCACACCGACGAACAATATACGGTGTGGAAAGTATAACTACGTTGAAAAGACAGCTATTTAAAGCGTTGCTCTTGAGCATCGTTTTATCGATTTTACTAGCAAGATCACTGAGCTGCTACTACAAGGTAACTACTACCATTCAAGGTAAGAGTGATTTTGCCTTCTCCTTCAGTCCTTCCTTCCTTCCTTCCTTCCTTCCTTCCTTCCTTCCTTCCTTCCTTCCTTCCTTCCTTCATTGTTTTCAGCTTACAACCATCACATATTTCTTACTTATTTCGTTTTCCTTTCCTATTCACTTTCCTTCCTTCCTCGACACTTTTCTCGCTCATTTTCTCCTCAATTTAATAAATCATTCATAGATTTTCATTGACTGTCCTCTTATTGATCATAGATAACGTCTTCAAATATTCAAAACTTAAGTGCAACTACGAAGGGAGCGAGTGGTTTCACTTTGAAGCTTCGAACATTTTAAGACGTAATGATCAATAAGAGGACAGTCAAAGAAAATCCTAGTCTCCCCCACAGCCGCTTTCAGTGTCGTCACGCAGCGCTTTCTCCCCTGAGTAGCTCAGGGGAGAAAGCGTTGCGTGACGACACTGAAAGCGGCTGTGGGGGAGACTAAGAAAATCCTTGAGCGATATGTTTTTACGATAACAAAAGCCAAAACGAAACGTCTAAAAACAAGCAAAAGAATGGTTAATTCAAACCTCACTTATTTTTCTGAAGGCTGATGATCAGATAATGTTGAAAATACCTCGTTTGATATCCAAATATAAAATGGAACAGTAAGAAATAGAAAGAGATAATAGCTTGAAGAAGTTTAAAATATTTTTTTCTAATTTGAAGTCAATAAATTTTCTGAAACACAAAACCCGTTGATGTTCTGAACGCGCAAATCAAAATTAGCTTAGAACGAACTGATTTTCAGTATTTCACAGATAAAAGCAGGAATAGTGTACGTTCGATTGAAGAACGTTTCATTTTGGTACAGTTTTTTGATTGGTTACCCCCCAGACATCAAAACATTATATGCTATGGAAAAGTAGAGAATAAGGTCGTCCAATACAAGGACTTCTACCAATACTGTCGCCATTTTTAATTAGATGTAGATATGCATGCACATTTCAATTACCGGACAAGTAGAGTCGAGATGACTAGCGCACCCCTCCCTTAGTGGAGTCAAAATTGTATTCCTTTTTTTTTTTTGAAAAATCGTAAATTGAATTCAACTTTTCAATAATTTCAAATTGAACCTTTTTCTATTTTAAGTTGACAATTGTTTGCTAAAATCAATTCTAAGTTATTAAACTTATGAAAAACGAAAGATCTTGAACGAAAAATTAATTTTCTATGTTCTAAAATCAAATCGACGCTAGGTACACGAGCCAAAATCAAGCAAGCGAACCAAACAAACTGTTGCTGAAGAATACAATCCAAGATGGGATATAAAATGGTATCAATGGTAAGTGGAGTTTAGTTCGCTCATCTCATTTCACTCAACCGTACCCCTGATACAATACTTTCAGTATTGATTCTACATTAAGTGAATAGTCTAACCGCAAACCGGTTGGCTCAGTTGGTTGAGCATTGGACTTTCGTGCGGGAGGTCGTGGTTTGGACCAACACTTAGGGTCTTAAAATAACTGAGGAGAAGGTGCTGCCTTTGTAATTACATCTGCAAATGGTTAGACTTTCACGTGGCTCGGATGACCACTTTAAATGGTGGTCCCGTCTCTCCACACTCATCATTACTAACCAATATCAGAGGGACGTAAAAGAACCACTGAGGACGTAAAGAAACCCTGGCAGTGACCACCCTCAGTGCCTACACTTCATACTAACCATCTCTAATGCTTGTAAATTGCACAAAAAGCAATCTCATTCACAACCCAATGTAAAGTGCCTTTGATTATATTCATATAGAAAATGCGCTATAGAAATCATAAATCATTTATGCGACGCCCGCAGTTCTATTTAGTCGTACTCTGACCATGTCTTATTATAGCGGAAGTAAATCCGCACGCGATCTACATGAATACTTCCGGTGCACATAGAAAACTGAGTCACCTTCCTGTTTATCGCAAGCAATGATGCTATTTTAAGATTTGAGTCAAATTTGATAACGAAAGACTTGATTTTTTATCTTCTACGTGCTCGAAAACAGCGTTATAATTTAAGATCATCGCTCTTGGATCGTATCTGATTTTTTGCTTCAAATTTACGTAACGGAAGAACATTTTACGTGATGTTGATCAAAAGCCATCCCGACGGGCCGCCCGCCGAATATCCGTTTTACTTCCAGCCCGTTTCTAGGTCAAGCAGGAAGTTATAAAGCGGTACTTGGTGTATAGAAAAATTCCTTATGACTTTTGTTAACAGAAAACATCGAAAATCCTTTGCATTCCTTCTCTTTCCCCTCCCCAGTTTTTGTTTTTAAAAAGAACCATTAAGAGCCATTTATTCACTAGATTTCTTACTAATAATTCTTTAGTTTGTGCGCAATTGTTAGTCGTCGATAGTTCATGGAAATTTTGTAGATATTTTTTAAACTACTTTATTTGTAAGTTGTTGTTGTTGTTGTTGTTGTTGAGCAAATTGAAAACAAAAACCAATTAGAAAGATTAACTGTTCTTTCAAAAACTGACAGGCTCCAGGCTCTTGTAGCCAACTGTTTAAAAGCAGTGGTTTTACAGAGTGTCTAGCTTCTTCCACTGAATTCCAATACGCCACTTTACCTCGGGCGTGATATTTTTTCCATTTCAGACCTCGTGTCTTTTTCTTGAGAATAAGATTATTTGTTTGAGTTGTATCTATATTCATGTGTCTTTTCATCCATCCATCCATCCATCCACCCACCCACCCACCCACCCACCCACCCAACCACCCATCCATCCATCCACCCACCCACCCATCCATCCATCCATCCACCCACCCAACCACCCACCCACCCATCCATCCATCCATCCATCCATCCACCCACCCAGCCTTCAAACCTACCAGTTTATGAATATGCCAAGCAAATCCCCAACAGGGTAGCGCGTCTTGGAACCGTTACATAGCCTTTGGAGAAAAAAAACTCCTCGTGGGACCTTTTCCTCTTCCGCGCCGGCTCTGTTCCCACATACACTCACGACACGAAGGAAAAAAAACGGAGACCCTTAAGAAAATCCTTAGAAATATTTCAAAAATATAAGTTGCGCTCAACTGTTTTACTGATGTTTCCTGCGCCTCGCTGAGGTGAAATTCAAAAGCACTGGCACTTGGCCCCTTCGGAACGCTGAAAATTACACTGTTGGGCAACGAGCACTGTTGGGCAACCATCTAGAAAAGTGTTTCTATATTCATAAATGAAAACACGCTGTTTAACGTGTGTGGCAAAACAGTACTTAACGGAAGAAATGCAAGCTCCTTGCATCCTGTAAGGATTCCGAATGCCATTGAAGTTTCAATCTCTTCTCAATAATAGTATGTGGGCGAACAAAACCACAATATCTTGTGAGCCGGCAACAATTTCCTATACGGGTTTCCGACCGAATTGGCCAAAAAAATATTTAAGAAAGTTTCTTGGAGTTTGAAAATGTTAAGAAAAAGGCACAAGTCGAGCAAGCGAGCAAGAAAACGTTAGCGAAGAACAGAAACAAAGATGAATACTGCATCAATCGTAAGTAGGATTTAGAATATACACACTTACCTCATTTGAGGAAGATAAGTTTACTTAAAGCTTTATAAAAGTATCTTTAAAGTAATCAAAAAACGGCTAAAATTATTGAATACTACATAGGCTATAAAGAGTATAGTTTTTGATCGCTTCAAGAACTATTTGTAGTCGATTGTGGCATATTTCATTTGAGGAAGATCAACTTACTCCATGCTCCATAGAAATAGTTTTCGCGGTTAATCTAAATCCAAAGCAGCAAAAATTATCTGTGGGTTTTACATAGGTTTTAGAGATTTGAGTGAAGTAATTTTTGAACTCTTCATAAAGTATATACAGTCGGTAGTATAGCACACTCATCTACTAACTTGAAGGGGCTCTTCACGACTCGGAAGTGAAAGCTATTTTGTTTCTCAATACCTTCTTTTACAAAAGCCCAACTTTTATTTTGCAGCATTGCAGTATTATAAGTCACTAATTGTGGGACTCTCTGACTTCGCCACTGTCCAACGAGAACTTAGAGTTATTTTTTTCCGCCCCAAAACCGTAGAACTGTACGTAGACTCGTTTAGCTATTCTATTTCAATTCTCTACTGGAAGCGCAATTCTTTACATACACCAAAGTCAAAGCTTAGCACTGGAAGGGTTTCTATGATGGTTGAGGTTAAGATAGTACTACCTCGAAGAGAATTGAAACAGT
Organism: Actinia tenebrosa; assembly: GCF_029948245.1. Taxonomy (NCBI): domain Eukaryota; kingdom Metazoa; phylum Cnidaria; class Anthozoa; order Actiniaria; family Actiniidae; genus Actinia; species Actinia tenebrosa. Next base: position 8,812,405 of record NW_028292573.1, on the reverse strand, counting down.
TTGTAGAGTGTGAATATCCAGACGGTTGTTAAAATCAGGGAAACCTAAGCCGAGATATTTGAAACGTTCTTGAAGTATATAGTTTGCCACACCCAATAGCGTCTGCTCTGCCAAGTTAGCTCTACACGTTTATCATAATGTCCGAGTACCTAGTACTAAGCTCCACTAAAATTCCACTGAAGTTTGTGGGAGATCTTAAGCTAATTTGATTTTTTTTTCAGGTACTATTTCTGTCCCTAGTATATTTGTGCTATAACCAAGCCTTGGTTAGCGGAAAGGTCTACTTTCTGCGCTCAGCCTTCAGACAGAAATATCAACTGAGTGACTGCAATCTGCTGAAAGTGGATGTTAACAGCCAAGGAGTTCCAAGCGGATTGTCGTTCACAGCGACGTGCTGTAGCACCCCGAAGCAAAAACGTACGAATAACATTTGTTTATACAATCATAAACCAGTATTTGACTATGATAGAGATAGACAAACGCTTCAGGAATTAGCGTGGCTGTTCCTCCGAACGAATCGATACTTGTTTTGATGTTAGACGCTGTCTCAATCAATGAAGCATTCATCGTTATTATCATTATTATTTATTTATTTTATATTATTTAATCACGGAATTCCACAACCAATTCTCCTTTTTCTTCTAGTATTTTTACCAAAACTACAAAAATTATGTGTTTACGAGTTTTTATGTAAATTCTGAATAAAAGCTCGAGTCTTCGCGGTTCTAAATTATAACGAGAGTTTTAAAACCAAGCTAAACCAGCATCTATTTGTAGAAATACAGAATACTTTTCTTTACTTTGTATAGTGATTTGCAGCTCGAGTCGTAGAGGTAAATTATATCAAGTCTTTTAGAAGCCAAAACTAGGCTAAACCACCATGTTTTACCTATTGTGGCCAATACATCGCTTATCGTAGAAATACAGAATACTTTTCTTCACTTTGCATAGTGATTTGAAGCTCGAGTCGTAGCGGCAAGTAATATCGAGAGTCTTTTAAAGCTAAGCCAAAACCAGGGTTCTATATTTTGCAACCATTACAACATCGTTTTGTATAAATACAGAATAATTAGTTTTCTCCAAATACAAGGAACTTAAAATCCACGCTAAACTAACCTTTAAATTGCTCTTAGCATTGAATTTGTTTTAAACTCGAAGGAAAACTTCATAAACTGTATTTTAGTATTAACAAAAGAAGTGTTTTTTGAATATCAAACCGATACTTACAGAAGTAGATGTTTTGGACTTTAATACTTGAAGAATAATCTTTGGTCTTTTCAAGATTCATATTCATTAACAGAAAAATCTGTTCTACTGTTAGTCTAGAGTTCTACATTTCGTCAAAACGGCCTTACGTTACTATGGAATCCTTTAGCCGTTTCTCTATTATAAATATATTGAATTTATATATTTTTGTCTTATATGTCTTATGAAATGCAAGCATATATTTTGCCAGTAGGAAAACTAGAAATTTTTGGTATCCTTTTCTAAAGTTTATAGCGGAACCATGTTGGATTGAACTGCTAATTGAATACTTTATTTATATACTTAATTGAATAATTGAACTACTTGAATATAGATAAATGCTTCTCCTCTTCTCTTCTCTTGTCTTCTCTTGTCTTCTCTTGTCTTCTCTTGTCTTCTCTTGTCTTCTCTTGTTTTCTTGTCTTTATTGTTCTTTGTCTTTTATCTTTCTTGTCTTGTGTCTTTTTTTTTGTTTTTAGTTGTATTTTTATATGGTCTCTGTCTTTGTTGTATTCTTTGTATTTTTCTTATTTGTCTTTCTTGTTCTCTTGTCTTTTGTATTCTTGGTTTGTTTGTCTGTTTCTCTTGTTTCTTTTTCTTATTTTTTGCTTTCTCTTTTTCTCTTCTCTTCTCTTTCTTCTTTCTCTTCTCTTCTCTTGTCTTCTCTTCTCTTCTTCTCTTCTTTCTCTTCTCTTCTCTTGTCTTTCTTTGTCTTCTCTTCTTCTCTTGTCTTCTTCTCTGTCTCTTTCTTCTCTTGCTCTTCTCTTGTCTTCTCTTGTCTTCTCTTGTCTTCTCTTCTCTTCTCTTCTCTTCTCTTCTCTTCTCTGCTCTTCTCTCCTCTCCTCTCCTCTCCTCTCCTCTGCCGATTTCCTTGGCAAAAGGAAAGTGCTTCTTAAAGTAATTTTTCGTCATTTATAAACCACAGATTTCAAAGTCGTTTTTTCTACTTCAAGTCGAGGACTCACAGCCACATTTCAATGGCTACACAATACCACCTATTACTTAACAGCAAGAACCACAGGAAATCCACTGGTTTTGGAGGTGAGTGCAAATTAAGATTAAAGGGCGCGACGCATGACACCGTGACACGTCATGAATCACGCAAGGAGTGTTTGCTCACAAAGGCTCATGATGATAAAGCCCTCAACGTCAAATAGAATTGATAATTAGAACCATGACATGATTTATAAACGCATTCCTTGTCTAAACAGAGACCCCCATCGATAACAGACAGTCAGAAATTCCTCGTCAAATCAACGCGTACTCCAGGCTGTATTGACTGCGTGTCCTTACAATCCAAAGCAACGAACAAGTACTTGGCGACCAGTACTACAGGAGTGGTAACCACCACAACTAACAGGAACCTTAACAGCGTGTTAATAAGATTAGACGTTTGTGATAAGTCTTACATTGCAATATGCAAGTATATTAATATAATGTGTTAAGGGACACATTAACAATTAATCCGTGAAACACTAATTACTAAATAGTACAAAATAGTGCTAATTAAACAATAGAAAACAATGGAGTTTGCATGAAATTGTGCTATTTAGTATTACTAAAGTTTCACGGATTTACTGTGGTCACTCCATAACCGTGAAACTTTAGTATCACTAAATAGCACAATTTTATGCAAATTCCATTGTTTTCTATTGTTTAGTTAGCACTATTTTGTATTATTTAGTAAATAGTGTTTCATGGATTTACTGTGGTCACTCTAAGGACTGAGAAATGATTTGAAAAAGCGGCATATTTTAAGAAGGCTATATCGAGTAGAGAGTTCAAAGTAGAAATTTAAAGTATGGACGACTATACGATTTAAATTATATTAATATAATATTAGACGCTGTATAACAGGTATTTAACAGTATAAAACGCCATATATTTGTTATTATTGTAGTATTTAAGTTGTTTGGTTGCATGAATACATCTTCAGGGAAAGATTGATATGCTAAACGATTTTGTGCAAGACTAATAGTAGAAATAAAAGAAATAAAAGATTAAGATTTAATCTGTGATGAAGTTTTCATATGGAACAGAATTGGGAGGAAGAGGGGTCGTCCCTGTATCCAGTCGATACAGTCAATTCAAAAAATGTTGTCGTCGACCAACTCAAGTCTACGCGACTGGACCGAAAGGAACTCTGGGTAGCAATCACTGAAGCTGAGTTGACTCCATAATTTTATCTGACTAGTTATGCCTTGTTTACAGCACGAACCTTCGTAGGCGAGCGGGAAGTGTTGAAGGAGACTTTTTTTAATGCCTTCATATTTTTCAAAATTGTGAACTGAATCATAACTACTTTGTTTTTCTTTCCCTAAACCCAAAGACATGCATTTGATGGATTGTTTCTCGCCAATATTATTTTATTACTAGCGGGAACAATTAATTCAGAACGAATATTTAACCGCTTCAGTGATTTTCACCCATATTCCTTTCGGTCCAGTCGCGTAGGCTTGAGCCGGTCGACGACAACGTTTTTTGAATTGACTGTATACATAATAGCGACATTAGACACTATAGGGGAATTATATACGAAAACAAAGGCGCGCGCGAAAAAGAATGGTTTAAAGTGTGTTGTTTTTTCAAATGTGGCGACTGTAGTTTCCTCCCTTGTCAGAGTATATATACATCAGATCGACATTAGATACCATAGGGGAATTATATACACCCTTCTCATAATGGCTGACAAGTGCACGAAAACGAGATCACCCAGTCATTACTTCACGATAAAAGACATAAAATTACATGAAATGACTTTAAAGAAGAAAAGTATAAAAAATGACCTTTGTTTTGGTCTGAATTAGCGCTAACAGCCTTTATTTTGAATGAGCAGCTTGGCTCAACCTTGCAAGATGACTGGGTTTCCGTGCGTTCATCAGCCATTATGAGAAGGGTGTATAGGAAAACAAAGGCGCGCGCGAAAAAAGAAATGGTTTGAAGTACGTTGTTTTTTCAAATATGGCGACTGTATACTTTCCTCCCTTGTCAAAGTATGTATACATAAGAGCGTGCACGAATAAAAATGTTCTAGTGCACTTTTATGGTTTTTTTTTTTTTTTGTTTTTTTTTGTTTTTTTTTGTTTTTGCTCTTTCGTATTACAGAGGGCATTATCTTGACCTCGAATTTTAAAAAAATCAATTATTTAATTTTTCCGAATTCATTTTTACCATTCACTCTAATCTAAATTGGGCTCCCTGTGCTCATAAACATTAATTATTTGGGAGGCTTTCTTTGTTTTGCCCTTAGGGAGCAGGCGATTTAGACAACCCGCGGTAACATCGGCGTATTCATTGATAATTTTTCATTATTGTGCTACTGCTTTATTACAATGTTAATACCTTCCAGAAGTCTACCAATCTTTTTCTTTTTTGCCCTTAGGGAGTTGTTCATTATCACGTTCGAATGCTGTCTTTGATTTGCTTTTTGAAACTAAGTTTGGGAAACAAAATAATTTTTGTTCAGTCGATGTACCTCGTTACGCGTGTAGCATGGTTTCGAGCGACGACGAGATTGTTCGACCACTGAAACGATTTTGACAAGCGAAAACCACTGGGGAGGAAGAAGAAGAAGTATTAGGCCAAGCTGTACTCAAGTCTACTCGATACAAATCAAAGTCAATGGGCGGTAAATTTATTTGAAAGCTGGCGTAAATCACGGATCAACAAAGACCCAGCTCTGCAATTGAATATTTCGCGCTAGAAGATATAGAAGACCTTGGTGTTGACTGGGTTGAAATGTCTACACTTTCACTCGACTTCTGGATTGAAAAGCTCCTACAAGACGTTTCTGATAAGCAAGGTAACGTTTGCTCTTCTTTATTTTTCTTTCCTTTTTAAAACGGTATATGCAAGCGATGGCTCGAAAGACGTTGCTCTTGCTGCATGCAACCAAATGTGTTGGTTCAGCGTAACGAATTTATTAGATAGAGCCCTTCAAATACTCTGAAAAAAATGGATTCTAGCATATGATAACATTTGGCTGTTCTTATTCTTTTCCAGAGGTGAAAGATATCCAGCCAGAACCTTGAGCCAGATTGTGAGTGGTTTAAAGCGACACAGCTGTAGTCAAAACATCGAACAGATGGATTTGACCAGAATGAAGTAAGTGTGTATGAGTATATTTTGTAATAATTATATATTTAGCTTGTTGGAGAGAAACTATCCTGCACGCTGAATAAAAAAAACGTAAGAGATTTTGGGTAACGGATATATGGCAAATATTTAAGTAGATTATAATTGCCCTACTTCACTATGACGTCACATCAAAACAATCTAGTGTTTAAACGCAAAGGATCATGGTCGTCGGAGGGGTTCAATTCAACGCAAATTCACCAAAAATTGTTCTAAAACCCGTATCAATCCACGAAGAGAAGTAGAATAGCCAGCAAACTCTCAGAATATTTTTAGTACATATTAACACATATTATATCATCGCATTATAAATATTCAGTTATCATTATTATTATACAGCTTCTCATTAATCCCATATAGGTAACTGTCCAATTATTTTCTTAATTGGATAGGTCTTGTTGATATGGGATTAATTAGGCAGCTATATAATTAATAGGTAATAGGATTTCATGCTCCCCAATCAAGAAATAATTAGACCCGAAAAATTCCTCTGACTGCCAAATTGGACTCGGCCTACGGCCTCATCTTATTTTGTTAGTCCTCGGAATTTTCCTCGTCCAATTATTTCTTAATTGGACAGCAGGGAGTCCTATTACATATACTTATTGCACTTCAGTACCAGCTCTTCCCTGCTGATTTCCAAACCCTCCCCGGCTTTCAGACAGACTAGACCTATTTTCCTGTATCATCATTGTTCTTTTTCTTTTTCTTTTTTTAACTAATGACTAAATCAACGCAATTTGATTGGCTTGTTGCCTCATGAAAAACAACGCAATTTGATTGGCTTGTTGCCTCATGAAAATAAACGCAATTTGATTGGCCTGTTGCCTCATGGCAATCAAAGCAATTTGATTGGCTTGTTGCCTCATGAATAATTAATGCATGATATAAATAGAATCTATTATATCATAGTTTCCCATGCAAGGTGAGGCACTTCCCTTGTGTACCCACAGATAAAATAAATTAAAATAAATAAATACACTAGTTTTCTGTGACAAAAAAAACTTGTTGTCGTTACTAACGCCGCAAAAATGACAAGCATATCTTGAAACTTTCCCAATATCTGCATGTCAGGGTGTCTGAGGGCGGTAAAGATGATTTTCTCATGTAGGCGGTAGACGCAGTAACCGGAAGGTCGCGACTTGAGCGCACATATCTAATAAATTGAAAACTATAATTAATGCTATGCTTGCGGCGGTGAATTGCGATAACAAGTCGTTTTGCTTTCTAAAAATACTAGTATAATTTAAAACTATAATCAATACACGATGCTCGTAGAGCTGCGCCATTACTATACTTGCGGCGGTGAATAGCAATAACAAGTTGTTTTTGTCGCTAATAATACTAGTATAATTTAAGTCAGGATTCATTGTTTGTCTCCGACTTCAATTTAGATGTTTCGATTCGTGACCATGGATCTTCTTCAGTGTGCCGTTGGTATTTGGCCACGCGTATAGACCAATTCGTCTAACGCGATGTTTTACCCAATTCAAATTTACTGGGAAAACTTATCTATTTATATTTACATGCCATATCCATATAAGTGCTTCGTTGACATGCATATATAATGGACAAAAAAAAATATTCCCAGTGACTTTAGCGCGCAAGCTAGAGTCCCGTACGAGAGTTCCCTATATTTCTATAGTTTTTTTTAACACTATATAAGATAATGCAGCAACGGTGTGATGAGTAAAATGATGTTGCTTGTCGCTTCTACGCCTCGAAAAAAAATTTTTTTTTGATAATTGATATGACAATGTATGTCCCATTCAGCCGCCATTACAAGCAGGAGCCGTTTCTTTCCGCGCCGGGAAAGCAATGTTAGATTTTTTAGCGAAGGACACAACATTTTAGTTATAAAACAAAACTTAATAGGCATATACTATATATCCGTGAAAAAACTAAGAAGAGACGTAAGAATTTGCAAAATTTTGCACAAATGAGTAAGTTCAGTAGATCTTAGTTAACTGTGTAGACCTACAAAACTTTGCACTAATTTGTACAATTTTGTAAGTTAACTTTTTTCACGAATCTATGGTATGAACTCAAGTAAAAATTCAAGTAAAAACTCTCGCATGCAATTTGAATTTTTCACGAACATTTCGAGTCAAAGATCTTTACACAAAGAAATCTCTTTTTTGATAACCAAACAGCGGAAAGCCGACGAGAAAAACAAAGACGGCTTTGTAAGCTACTACTTATCTACTATGAGTTTTATGAGTGTTTTCGAGCCATTGGAGGTCAAGTATCTGCAAGATAATGATTGAAATGATCTGTTTTGATAGATATTGGTGCTATTTTTCCCTTCCCTTTGATAACTTTTCACCTTAGCTAGAACGGAAGACGAGGAAGCGAAACGCGCCGACAGATAATTACTTTTTGCCGCCTTGGTAATCTTTGTGGTGATGGAAGTTAGGAAAAACTATGATGACCTTTAAAATGATAAATATCCTGAATTGTTTCTCGCGGTGAGTTTTTCGATTTTGTTGAAGAAAAAAATAAGGCGCTTATCTGATCATTGAGGAATATGAAACGTGCGCGCGTGTCTCTGTATTGTGATATAAACACGCTGGGAGCTGTAGAGTACGAGAGAAGCAAGCTTAGGAACATGAGCCATAGTCAATTGTTTCTTTTGCTTCTCGAGTGCTCTACAGCTCCCAGAGTGTTTATATCTCAGTACGAAGACATAAGTACCCATTTTATATTGCTTTTCTAAAATATTTTTGGGCAACTTGTCCTTTGGAGAGCTTGTCTATGTCCTCTAATATAAAAACGGTAGCCAGCGAATCAGCGCGTGCGTTATATTTCAAATATTTTTAAACAAAGAATTATTAAATGACTGTTAAAAATCTCGCAATTTGATTGGTTGTGGGCGCGTGCTTTATGAGAGCTCAAGGCACGCGCGCGCACTTTCAGTTGGGTTATTCCTATATAAGATATCGGTTACCGTAATTTGTATTAACGCGCGCGCGTTTTCTATTGAAGAAATAGAAAATTTGCTTGCTGTGCTGTGTGGAGCTATGAAGCACTTGGCGATTGTCAGAACGCTCGATAAGTGTCGAGAAGCGCTTCGCTACACGTCTCTAAACACTTCTCTCGTGTTCTCCAAACCCCTGCGTGCTTTATAACAAACAACACGCCCGCGCGTTTCTATTTCTGCATTATAAAATAACTGTCATAAATGTCGCGTTCTGATTGGTTGGGAGCGCGTGCTTTATAAGAGCACACAGCACGCGCGCGCACTTTCAGTTTCGTCATTCCTATCTAAAACAACGGTTATTGTAATTTGTGTTTTGTCAAGGCAATAAAAAAACTTGCTTGCTGCGTTGTGTGCAGTCATAAAGCACTTGGGTATTGACAGAACACTCGAGAAGTGTCGAGAAGTACTTCACTACGCGTCGTGCTTCTCAACTTCTTTCGCGTTCTGCCAACCCCCGCGTGCGTCATAACGAACAGAACGCGCGGGCGTTTTCTAATTCTTCAATAGAAAACGTGCGCGCGTGCTTTGCGCAGTTATAAAGCACGCGGAGATTGGTAGAACGCAAGAGAGAGATTTTTATAAAATCATTGGGATAGTACGCGCTCTACGATTGGTCGAAAACCATGTTTGATGAGGGTATCAAAACACGCTCGCGTCATCCTCTACAAATACATCAGAATAATACGATTTTTTTTTTTCGTTTTTTTTGGCGTGTTTGTTATTTTATAAAACAGATAAAAAACTCGAGGGGCTGGAAACCACTCTCCAGTGTCCACGACTACGCGTCGTGGTTTCCTACGCTCCTCTCGTGTTCTTCCAACATCCCGCGTGTTTTGATCAGAGTATCAAACACGGAAAACTGTTTCTGATCTGTTAGATAAAAGTTTATTATATAGTTAGGATAGTACGATTGGTCGAAAATAATAATAGTAATAATAATAATAGTAATATAGAGGTACGCTCAATCGTTAGAGATCTTTTCAACACTCGAAGATAAATTTCGTATCTCCGCGCGCCCATGTAATATTCTGTTTATTATATAATTATCCATAAAATCAACTTAATAAGCTTTTTATTATTATAAAAAGTTTTTATTCATAAACTAATAGCTAAAATACACATGGTAACGATATTTTCATATGTTAGAATATCAGTTTTACGAAAAGGAGAAATATAGGTATTTTCTAATAAATTTTAAGGAAGTTTTTAACTTCACGCTGAAAGAGTAAAAATAACATGGGAAGACTATATTACAGTACAATGAAATGCTGAAACCTTTATGGTCGAGCAGAAAGAAGCTTGTAGTACTCTGATCTTCCACTTTACACTTTTAAAGTTGTCTTCTTTTGTGAAGACAGGTTCTTGTGATTTACTCTGCAATAATGAATAAAGTCTTTAGAGGAATTTGGGTGTGAACGGTTGAAATCGATGGACGGATGGACGGATGGACGGATGGATGGGTGGGTGGGTGGATGGATGGATGGATGGATGGGTGGGTGGGTGGGTGGGTGGATGGATGGATGGATGGATGGATAATTGGATGGATGGGTGGGTGGATGGATAATTGGATGGATGGATAATTGGATGGGTGCACGGACGGACGGACGGGTGGACGGATGGACGGTTGAATGGATTGATGGATGGATGGATGGATGGATGGATGGGTGGGTGGGTGGATGGATGGATGGATGGATGGATTGATAGATGGATGGATGGATGGATGGATGGATGGATGGGATGAATGAGTTGGATGGATGGATGGATGGATGGATTGATAGATGGATGGATGGATAATTGGATGGATGGGTGGGTGGATGGATAATTGGATGGATGGATAATTGGATGGGTGCACGGACGGACGGACGGGTGGACGGATGGACGGTTGAATGGATTGATGGATGGATGGATGGATGGATGGATGGGTGGGTGGGTGGGTGGATGTATGGATGGATGGATGGATTGATAGATGGATGGATGGATGGATGGATGGATGGATGGATGGATGGGATGAATGAGTTGGATGGATGGATGGATGGATGGATTGATAGATGGAAGGATGGATGGATGGATGGGTGGGTGGGTGGGTGGGTGGGTGGATGGATGGATGGGTGGGTGGATGGATGGATGGATGGATGGATGGATGGATGGGTGGGAGGGATGGATGGATTGGTCGATTGGATGGAAAGGATAGATCAAAATAAATATAAATAATCGATAATCACTATCAATAACACCTTTAATCCTCAACTCCACGTGACCTACATGCCGTCCCACATCTGTAACCACGCCACAAGTGTACAGCCCAACATCTTTAAACCCCACGTGACCAATACTCAGTGACATATCCACTCTTTCGTCCTTGTACTTCTTTTTAACAATCCTTTCCGAGTATCGTGATTTGATGTGATGCCTGGCAGTGTTTGTTACCCTTGTACCAAGGTGGTTCCAGAACAGAGCCGTGTAACGCTGAGGTGTGTGCTTAGCTGAACAAACCAACACAGCAGTGGAACCTTTTGAAACAGTGACCACGTGATGAAGGGGTACCACACGAGGAGGACGAGGGATTGAGAAGTCTAAAAACATAAACATAGAGTGTGTGCAACCATGTGTCTCAAAATCCCTTGAGATATGAATAACAATGAAACAGCCGCCATCTTGGTTGATCTAACAAGAGAAGCTAATGAGGAATGCTTTGTTATCATCAACCAAGATGGCGGCTGTTTCATTGTTATTCATATCTCAAGGGATTTTTGAGTCACATGCACCTGCTATATTGTAGTAAGATCATTCTTAGACTAGAGAATTAAACATACTCAACGTTAAAAGGCGGAAAAGGTACATAACAAATTAAACAGGAATTATGAAATTCATTTGGATGAACAAACGAAGAAAAAGGATTCGATGAGCAAGTGAAATTTCATGCCTCTTTTCCTTGGTCGTAATGTTTTCCCATTTCAGATCACGTGTCATTCTCTTGAAGATTCTTTGTTTGAGTTGTATCCATATTCATGTGTCTTCTCATGTATAACCGTTAAACAAAGAAATAATACTCTAGGAAATTACAGGTTGCTTCGATTGGAAAAACGTTGCGCCACAGACACGGTCTATTTCATTGTTTTCTTTCGTTTTACTTTGCCTATGAGTCACTAATTATACAATTCGGCTCTAATACTAATTTTGGTTTTAATACGAGTATTAAATTGTGGTGTGACTTACAAATAGGAATGACTATGACAAAATGCGTATCTTTGCCCAATCGATTGACCGCGTGACAAGTATAAATACCGCGATGCATCATGGATACTTTCTTGAACACCAAGTCGAGGCTACCACGTGATCTGACTTGTTTGATTGACGGAGGCATGTCTTGTGTGGCGAGTGATGCGGCTCTTTTTATCCAGGTTATTTCAGGTTGTGGGCTACCTGTGGCACGGCATGGTATGACTAGAGGTGTTCCCACGTATGCTTCATATTCATGTTTTCTGGACGTGATGCGAGGAGGGGCTGAATATAAAGAGATTGAGATTGTTTTATCAATTAACCAAACAGACAACCAGTCAGCAAGACAACCGTCCAACCCACCAACCAACCCACCAACCAACCCAACACCCACCAACCCACCCACCAACCCACCCACCACCAACCCACCAACCCACCAACCCACCCACCAACCCACCCACCAACCCACCCACCAACCCACCACCAACCCACCAACCCACCAACCACCCACCCACCAACCCACCAACCCACCCACCAACCCACCAACCAACCCACCCACCAACCCACCAACCAACCCACCCACCAACCCACCAACCCACCAACCCACCAACCCACCAACCCACCCACCAACCAACCCACCACCCACCAACCCACCAACCCACCGACCCACCAACCCACCACCCACCAACCCACCAACCCACCAACCCACCAAAAATGCTTTGTTATTGTCAACCAAGATGGCGGTTATTACGTAACATGCACCTCAAGAAAGATCCCTTGTGTGTGACGTCAAAGCAGCTCAATTTTAAGGTCGACAAGCAAAAATAATTTAAATCAATCTAAATCTCCTGAAAACTGACACTCTATTGTTATGTCATCCAAATTGAGCCGCATTCCGACGTGTCTGTAGGTTTATCTTGGTACGTGGTAGGATGGGGTGTTAATGTCAACGCTAAACACTCATTTACATCTGAATTGCTATTCATGATTCAATACCTTCCTGCGCGATTAACCCACAAGATTGATCTTCATTTCCCACAATCACTTCACAGCGAAAATCCCCCACACGTCTCACATCCGTCATGTCTAACTTTAAACCCATCCATTTGGTTGGTCCTAATGCTTGCTTCAAGACTTGATTCTGCACCTTCCATGTAATCTTGGAGGCTATTTTACCTTGTTCAACACTACAGTTTAGATACTGGGGTATTTCGCCAGCATCCTGGTGGGATTTAGAGTGCCCTCTCGGCTTAAAAACCGCTTTGACCTTGCATGTTGAGGAGCTATGAGCCGAGACATCTAAAAAAGACAATGATTTTATTATTTCCTACTGTGAAGAACAAATGTTATTCCCCAGAGTATATGCCAAACGTAGAGTGACGCAAGAAAATGGGGAATCTGCCAAGGTGCATCCCTATGAGTGCGTTGGTGATAAACTCGGCTTTGATCTATAAACCAGCCGCTGCCAAAAATTATGTTCTTTATATTTTCCTTTTTTAATAAGTCAAAAAAAAATTACTTTTTTTAAAATCAAAAAAACGAAAAACAAAAAACAAAAAAAAAACAAAAACAAAAACAAAAACAAATCTAAACTAAACAAAAAAAAAAAAAAAAAAAAAAAAAAAAAAAAAAAAAAAAAAAAAAAAATCAAAAACAAAAAAACAAAAAAAACAAACAAGCAAACAAACAAAAAAAAATAATTAATTAATGAATTAATTAAAATAGAATAAAATAAAATAAAAAATAAAAAAATGAAAAATCCAATTAATATTTGAATTTTCCAAATTTGAAACTTTCGAATCGACGCAGAAAAACATACAAGAAAAACAAGCGTTTTCAAGGCGTTGTTGTGCGTCGATATTTATGCTTTTGGTTGTTTTTTTTTTGGAGTTTTTAACTTTATTTCCATTGTACTACCCTGGAGCCATGTTAAGCGAGTCAAAAATTGCGTCAATCAACGCCCACGAGTTGCGCGCTGCTTATCAGCTCATTGTCTCGCCCAAATATTTTTCTTACTCCATAATTCCAGTTGTCTATTTGAACGCTTTAGGAACATCCCTTCTAATGGCGCAAGTATTGTTTTTGTAAATAAGTGCGGTCTCCAACAAAGCACCTCAATTTTTCGCCAAACTTTTGGAAATTTGATTCTTTGATTTATTGCGCGTCTTAAGATAACGGTAGAATACTGATATTATAACGGATTTTTTAAAGATAAAACATTTTGCAAATTGTACTAAATAGTGCGCGCAGTTCAGAGCCGACAAGCGAGATCGTAAACGATAATTTCTGAATAAAACCGAGTACTCGGATCGCTATACTGTTCTCCACATCTTGAAATCAAGGTAAAAAAATGTTTACAGCGGAATGTTGAATACGATAGAATCTGTTTCCTGTGATCAAGTTTTTAAAAAATTTGTACGAGAATACGTGGTCTGCACTGGGAAAGGAAATTAGTCTTTGCGTGGTCTGTTAAGTTTGAATTTCAAAGTTTATGGAGGTCGATTGGAGATTTAACTGAACTCTGCATGACGCGCTTGCTTTTAAGAAATAAGTTCAATATGGTTCTGATATAAGCTTCATTTTCCCGCGCAAAGAACGCAATTTACGATGTTGTCCTAGCAATTAACTGCAGCGCGTATCAACCCCAATTGTACGATCGCGCAATCTCAAAACATCGCGCAAAAAAATCTCAAAATGCATTGAAATGTTTTGAAATAGTTTTTGTTGTGCAGATAAGACATATGTTGCAGTAAATCTATCTCTGGCAAAGCAGCAACGATCCTAAAATATATTTTGCAATTGCGAGTAATCTATCGCAGTGTGTATCATTAGCTCTGGCTAACGATATTTCTAGCAGAAACATTTTTCTGCGACATGGGTTTAACTTACCTTCGTCTATGAAGAAAAGCAAACTCAAAACTACTAGGGGAAGCATTCTGGATTCTTTAGCACCAAGCTTTTCTCTTGTTTGTTTTTTTTATATACCACAAGCATTCAATCTGCGATACGTGTGCTTGGTTTTTCCTTGGAGTTTCTCGAATGAATGCTGATCATACTAGAGGCCGGTGCGTATGGGGGCGTAATAGAATATTTACCGACAGCTGTTGCTCTGTGTGTCGTGAACCAGGATCGCTGACTTACAAACCGTTTTAGAGGATTACATAGACGCCAAGTCAAAGTTCTGGGTTGTGAATAGCCTTGTTTACAAGATACGAAAGACTTAGTTTATTTATTGTATGAAGTCTTGGGGTAAAAAATACTTTTTTTCGTTAAAAGAAGGAAAACAAAAATGAAATTACTTGGACGTTTTCTGCAATACAATTGTCTACAGATCGTACTCCTCCCGTCGATGTCAAATGATCTGAAAGTTGGATTTAAATTTAAAGATCTCCAAGCTTGAATTCATCCGATTTGATTGTAAAAAGAGGAAACGTAAGACGTGAAAAATGATCTTCCGGAAATCAAGACTAGACGCCTCTACCTTGCTTCAATGATATACGACCCCAATTTCTGGTCATCTAGAAACGAAGCCAATTGGCAGTGACAGTGCCATACAACGGCACCAATGCTATGAAATTAGAGATTCACGATGCCAGGAATTCTTAAAGAAGATAAAAATAAACTCGAAAAAACCTCTTTAGGATTTTAAGTACCGTGTTTTGATATCATTTTCTCTATTAGTGCATTGGGTTATCACTAATTGATCGGATCCAATGGACTTCTACTAGCTTAGCCAATCAGAATGCAGGATTTGCAATATACCCCTAATCTATTTGTAACCAAGGCATGCACCAAAAACGCATGAATTTTGAAACAAAATAAGTAAAAGAGGGAGTTAAGACATCGAATACTATACCCAACAAAGACAATCTAGCCCACACATCCGGTGTCGCGTTTGCCTCCGGGCTACAAATCTTTTGTTTCGATTGTGATCAGACAATTCCCGTTAAGCCATAATATCATGTAGCCTGTACTTCATGATATCTTCACGTCTCGCTTACCTTGGATCTCATGCAGAAATTTTTTTCTAATTCCCTCTCTTTAACTTAGGAAAAAAATTCCTGTGCATTATGGGCATGGGCACGTAATGGTGCAAAACCGCGATTGCTAAAAAACAAATTCTGAAAAAGAGGACCCCGTCCAAAGTCTAAATATACAGACTAGTACAGAAAGTTCTATAAAAACTCATAAGCAAGATTTTGAAGCCAATCTTTTATGGCACCTTCAATGTTACATACGCTTTTATCCTACAAAATTTCAATGCAAAAAACAAGCGAATAAGAGGTCTATAGACCACTTGCATTTGACGTCGAACTGGGGGACAAAACAAAAGAATGCCAATCTCCTGAGAATAGACCCTTTTCGAGTTCCAAATTACCGCTAACGTTCCTTGATTACAGACTAGTGTACACAGAGTTAGCCTCGAGTTTGTGCAGAATATTCACGTGTTCCAGTCAAGGTCCGTCGAGTTTCAAAGTGTTTGTATTGTTGAACTTGTGCATCCTTTACTTTACCGTTGGTATTTGTGAGTAATTAGAGTATTTATTACATCCATTTTGAAATCACAAGCAAATCCTGCAATCTGATTGGTTCCCTGCAGCAGTGATTTCAGCATAAATTGCACGATTTTGAGCTCTAAATTGCACGATTTTGCACATCAACTGATATGAACCAATCACAAGAGAGACATGTCATTTTCTAGCCAATTATATCAAGGAATCCATCTTAGTGTTGAGCTCACCGCTTCTTGCGAAAAAAAAGAGCCACGGCTCAAATAATTTTTTCTGAAGAACGATTTTACCGTCAAAAGTCTTAAAAAAAGACTTAAAAAGCCGTAAAAAGGACTTAAAAAGACCAACTGATCACTTAAAATCGTCAAAAGCATCTTTGTAAAGTAACTGCTTAAGTAAGTTGAAGATATTACAGCGAAAAGCAGTGGGAGAAAATGCAATCGGCATCTTTTGAATGTGACTTCTTGGCGATTGATCGTGGAAAGTGGTTTCCTTTTCAATCTGTAAAGCATAACAACACATCGAAAATACAGTCATTAAAAGAAGTTTTTCTTAAGAAGAAGATTTTTGCTGAGCTAAGTGACTTCTTAAGGACAACCGAAGGACTAAACAACCTTTGATTTTTGCTGTTTTGTCGGCACAAGTGTGATCTAAACATATTGAACAGAAATCGTAAAAATACAAGCAGTGAGCATTGGCTGTAATATGGACAACAGCCAGTTCATTACAACCCTTTTGGGCAGGATTGTCTTGTTATTTAATGTAAGTAAACGATTCTTAATACACGTAATGCCTTTTGGTCCGATATAAATTCATTTTAGTTTTGGATTGAAAGTGTTGGTTTTCAAAATGAGAATCATTGTTCGATCAGTATAAACAAGTTCTCTTGGCAGCATGTTTGAATCGACTGCTTTTAGATTGTAAGTCATGTCGGTTTAACTGAAAAAACGTCTTTTTCAAAAAAGATTTCAAAATGGATATAATAAAGTGGTAATTGAACTTCGTGTCGTACAATTTTGGTCTGAAATCAAACTTGCAATTACAAATCGCACTCCCGCTACGCGGTCGTGCGATTTTGTAATCGCGCGTTTGATTTCAGACCAAATTGCACTCCACTCAGTTCAATTACCATTATTAATAAGCCCGAGTAAATGAGTGTGTAATAAAGAAACACAGCGGTAATTTGGAAATCGAAACTGGACTATTGGAAACTATTGTTTTGTCGCCCAGATTGAACTGCATTCCAAAGTACTGCAAGGGGTCTATAGAGGCTTTGCACCATCACGTGATGGCAGCCATGACAGGGGGCAGTAGAATTCTTTCTCATGTATATCAGATTAGACTAGAATCAATTGTTCCTGCCTTCTCTCATGGCTGCCATCACGTGATGGTGCAAAGCCTCTATAAAACCTATAAAATTTAGCGCTTGCTATACCTTCTTAATTATCTCCGCCATTTTTCTTTTTCCCTCTCTTGAAATAGAGGGGCCTGATTGGTCAGTTTTCATTACCGTCATGCTTCACGCTCCGTGTCCAACCCACTCTGTCAGCGCGCGCCACAGGGTGGCCCATAAATATGGGTATAAAGAAAACATAATGGCGTCTCGCTGAATAACAAACTGTATTTTATTTATGATTACGAAACATGTGCCATTAAAAAAGGACAGAATAAGGCTGCTCTGGGTGGAGTATCCAAAATGGTTAGTCCAAGCTTTTAAAAATTATCAATAGAGTGTAGGTAGGCGTAACTTAACCCGTGAGATGAAAATACTAGTAAACGTGTAAATATAGAATGACTTCACTCTAAGACTTCAACTCCATATTTTTAATGTTTACAAAATTTGATGTTAACTTGGAAGAGGTTTAGAGTAATCTCAAGGTAGCAACCTCTGAGGTAGCAATAAGATCATTTCTTTACTAAATATTCTACTTTTATTAAAATAATAATAAGTTTAGAGTTAAATATAAAAGCATAAAATACACAAAGCTGCTTTCAATAATTATATATATTTTACAATGTTTTGAAAATTAGGAAGCATTCATTTTTCAGGATGTTCGATATATTCTTCTTCGGTGGCAGAAAATTGGATCGTATAAAACAAATTGAAAATACTGATTGAATGAAAATGCTGACGAGTCTTCCTCTTTCGCTGTGGAAAAAATTGATGCCTTACCTTAATTTCTCCTGCCCTCCCCCTCTAAAAAATAAATGCTCCCATGGATTTGGAATTTAACAGTAACACGACAACCATAAACATGCGTTTAACGCTTTAGCCTTTAGAAAACATTACACACAAAGTTAGCTCGGTGTTAGCTTTGCATAAAATTGATGTTGCCAAATTATTGTGTAGTTGCAGAAGTTATCTACCCACCCCCTCCCACAGAGGAATTTGTAATCTCCATTGCTCACAGAAAGAAACAAATTACATTGGGGGGGGGGGGGGGGGGTGAGGTATATGGTAATTTCTGGAACTACACATCATTGAAATACAGTCCACTCTCTTTACTACACCAGACACCCTTGGGACTGTCACTTGGTGTTTGTAATAGGAAACATCCGCAATAGTGAATTAATAATGGTCATTTCTTTGTCATTATTTTTCGCTGGGATTATGCTCACTGTTCAAAATATACTTATTTCAATAAAGATAGTCACCTGAAAAGCTATAAAGCCGAGGCTGACAAGGATTATAGGTAGCTACATTTTACATGTTTCAACCGCTTGTTAACTGTTGATGGACTTGCACATCTTACCAGTTACAGTATCACCTCTCCTAAGCATCCTCAAGCTGCAGTTTGTATCAAAAAAGCTTTACTTGTTTGAAATGAATTGTTTCCCATGATCCTCAGTGATCTCAGCTTTCTAGGTTTTTGGTGACTAACTAATATTGAAATAAGTATATATAGTGGTGTCTGTAATAGTGGGGATTTAGCAAGGCAAGAGTCAACTGTATTGGCATCAATAACAACAAGAAATAAGTACTCAGAACTAATTAAAATTATTTTTAAATACTTTTGATAACTGATGTGATGAACGGTAAATATTTTGGAAAAATATCTTTGCAAAAATTATAATTTGCTTTTGTCAATTTTGCAAATACTTTTGATAAGAATATAATATGGTATCTTTTCTGAGTATATACACTCAATTGAAGAATCGTTGTCGGGTTCAGAAACATAGAACATAGAAGCTGAGACCGAAATGGCACATGGGAAATGACATAATTATATTATAATTTATTCATTTGCGCCATCCATGCAGTCAGTTTAGAATGCAAACGCGTATCAAAAACAGTGGATGATGCCACGGGTTGCCGGTCACAGCATGCATCTAATTAACGTACTTCCCATGTGCAATTTCGGTCTCAGCTTCTATGTTCTATGTTTCTGAACCCGACAAAGATTCTTCAATTGAGTGTATATATACTCACCAATATAAAACTTTCAACATTGATAAATATTTTTCGTGATAACTAACTACGTGATAAATGTACATAAATTTATAACTTTTCATTAATATGCATTCTATGCATCAACTATAACAAATTTAATTTTGGATGAAAATGCTGAATGGTGCTTTCAGAAAAAGGACATACTATTCCATTTATCCTTGCTTCCTACTTTAGCTGTTCTAAGTGTCTGTCACGCAACATTTCCCTCCCCTTGTGGGGAGGGAAACTTTGCATGAAAGACACTAAGAATGGCTGCGTAAGAGGCTACAGTTATTCTGGCCCCTCTTTTAATGGCTACCCTTTATGCCTCCACCAACTTTGTGCTCTCAACATTGAATGAAGGCCCCAAAATGTTGATGTTTGTAACGGTCATTAATGTAAATGTGTTTGCATTAGAGAAATGATGGCCAAGATATACTGACCAATTCTGTATTACGCAGGGTTGGCAGAAAGCTAGGTGGAAGGCAAAGGGGATAGTAGACCCATTTTCTGGAATGCGCTGTCATGAAATTTACAAAACCAGGGCTTTCATTTATAATTACCAAATGCCCCCAAAATACTGTTCAATTTAGATTTTTATCATGCAAGTGGTAGTCCTACTAGAACAAGAAGGTCAGGACACGTATAGGATTAATGCTTTGATAAAGGACTACTTTGATGATAGGGCGGCCATCTTGGATCACAGGGCATTATTGGGTGTCCAGGGGGCAAATAAAGCTTTGTTACAGTAATGACGTCGATTGATATCAACAGCTCACCACAAGAAAATACAACAAAAGATGAATTATGACGGCACATCGATCACCTTTACCCATAAAAGAAAGACAAGCACATGAAACTCTACATATTTTCCATCATCTTTGTTTTGTTTTGCCCCCTGGCAAGATTGCCGCCGTATCGTCGAAGTATAGTCCATTAATTCATAATTTAAAACCCTGACCAGAAATTTTGTTTTTGAGGGTCGTACATTAGATGAATAAGTCTTTTCCCTCGTTAAATAGTCTATTGGTATTGTATTGTCGTCATGGTAACTGTTTGCCTTAATTGATGACCAGTCTCCATAGCAACAAAGGTAGTGGAGTTTCTGTTTCAGTTTCTGCACAAATTACTTCTGACATCCTTGTGTCGTTTCAGAAATTATCCATAATCCTCCCCCCCCCCCCCTCCCCAGAGAAATTTTGAATTTAGGATAGGTGGGTGGTGTCAGAGAAAGAACAAGTTTACAGAGTTTGTATGGAAGAAAATTGGAATTTCCAGGGGTGGGGTTTAAGAAAAAAACCTCCATGGGGGAGGGGGTTGTGGATAATTTCTGGAACTACATATTATAAAGTATGAACAAAAAGTCCTATGGTAACGACCATGTTGCATGATAAGAATCTATAATTGTTAGGATAATAATAATTTAAAATCTTCCATAGAAACATTTGATTGTTGGTGCCTCACCAATATAACCCATGGAATAAGACAAGCCATAGTACGAGTGACAAGCAGGGATGGATGTAGTTACTGCTAGATGTATGCCTCACGTTAGCTTCTGCATCAGGTCTTCTCGATACTGTGAAATCATAAGATACAAAGTAAGTTTGGGGAGTTTTTTTCAATTTTACATATATACCACATGTCATTCCCTTGTGTATTATTACTTTGCAAGTCAAATGCTAAGATGTTGATAAATTAATTTACTTTAGGCATGTTTTCCCATTTCAGACCACATCATTCCCTTGAGTATTATTACTTTGCAAATCAAATGCTAAGACGTTGATAAATTAATTTACTTTAGACATGTTTTCCCATTTCAGACCACATGTCATTCCTTTGAGTATCATTTCTTTGATTAATGGTTGTGCATGAGAAGACAAATGAATATGGATACAACTCAAACAGAGAATCTTATTCTCAAGACCATGTGTCATTCCCTAGAGTATAATTTCTTTGTTTAACGGTTGCACATGAGACGACACATAAATATGAATACAACTCAAACAAAGAATCTTATTCCCAAGAGGATGACACATGGTCTGAAATGGGAAAACATTACACTCAAGGTAAAGAGGTATGGCTCTCTCACCATTTTCTGGTCTCCCAACAACAACTGAAGATGTTGTAGGTGGAGTCCAAGTTCGGCCTTAAAAGTAAGACAAAGTTTGGTTAGTTTATAATTCAACTAGGTGCTGTAAAGTTGCAGTAACATGGTCAACAAAACTTCTTTGCAGGTTATTGCTGCGATATGCATTGCAAGTTATGGTAATATTTGCTCTGCAAATCGCAATGCAATGTCGTGCAACAAGTTGCACGGTTTTGTTGCCCAAATTACTGCACCTTAAATTAACTCCAATTGGTCCAAAAATGTGCATCCTTCGAAATAACTGGAACACTTTCACTCCTAGTTGCTACCACTATATGCTTTACAATACAATACAATATGCTTTATTTAAACCATAGATTACAATAAGGAGAAAATATAAATACAAGTATATTTACAAAAGAATGGTAAGGGTTACCTAGAATAACTATAAGAGCTAATAAGTTTACTATTAACCTAATTATGTGCACTATTCAGCCTAATTTAGATTTGTTTTGTATTTGATTCATGTATCCTTGAAAGTATGACCACAGTAGTTCCTTTTGGTCATGCAATCGCCAATCACTGATTGCCATTCTTCATTAACTCCTTCAACCTTTATCAAAATAGCTGTACCACTGTGCTTTATATCACAAGTACCACATATTGGAACCCCTAAATGTTAACAAGGAGCTGAATACCTGAAGGGTAAGTCTTTGTTGTCTTGTCGATTTCAGGCTTTTTGAAAGAATTGCTGAAGACCTTCCCTATTTTCTTGTGGAGCGCTTCTTTATTATCTGGTTCTTCTGGAGAAAAGGTAGAAGAAAATAGGGATGATTGCTTTTATTATTCATTATGATTACGAGTTGTCTTTATTGATCAAAAATGATTGTTGTTCTCATTTTAATAATATTTATCACCATTTACCATAAAATGATGATGATGATAATGATGATGGTGGTGAGGATGATGATGGTGATGCATGATGATGGTGATGCATGATGAAAATGATGATGGTGGTGATTGTGATGATGGTGATGAATGATGATAATGATAATGGTGGTGATGATGATGATGCATGATGATAATGATAATGGTGATGCATGATAATGATGGTGGTGATGATGATGATGCATGATGATGGTGGTGTGCATGATGATGGTGATGATGGGGTGTTGCATGATGATGGGGTGTTGCATGATGATGATGGTGATGATGATGATGATGATCATAATAATTAATTACAGTGTATCTTTATTTATTCTCATATCATTATTCAATACTGATCAGCTGGACATCAACTTGTCAACAGCAACTTGTCTCGTAAAATGCTTTGAAATGTAGTGTACATCAAGTTGCCAAGGTGAAGTGTTAAATTGCAATGTGATCTCAGCAACTTGCAACATTTTTTGGCTCCTTGTAAAGAAATGAGAAATGTGTGCATGCATTCTTGAAAAATATGCCTCAAAATTGTGAAAAAAGGTTGTTGCAGGAGGATTGATGTGTGCAATGACTGTTGCCAATTGCTTCAATCCCTTGGGAAAAATAGAACAGAGTTTTTCCTCGTGCAACACTTCTCATAACAACAAAACTGTGAGCAACTGCTGTTAAGCTGTGCAATTCTCCAGCAACTTGTCTTGCAGTTACTGCAAGTTTCTGGGAAAATTGTGTAGTGTAACAGGGCCTTAAAGGACAGCTGGTGTAAACCAGTGATCACTATTATCATGATTATACCTTCATTGATCGTCATCATCAATATCATCATCATAATCGTCTAACGCTATCATTAGTACCACTATAATCATCACCATCATCATCATCACCCTCAGCTTCGTCACAACTACCAACAACCTCATAATCATAATCATTGTCTAACACCATCATCATCACCACAATTACATCATCACCAACACCATCACCATTGTCCCAAGCATTATTGTTAATCATCGTCATACCAACCTTGTTCCATTGTTCTTGCTGTAAGGTATACCCTGCTTGACCTCAGCCTTTGCCCTTTGTAGCGACAGATTGCTTGAATCTCAAAAAGATAAGTTGTATTGAATCTGAGGCCATTGATGAGGGCAGAGTGCTGATCTGGATTGATTTTCAGGTGGTGAACTCGAAGTGACATGAGTTCTTCTGTGTGTGAATCAAGCCTTTTGCTCCAAAATACTCTATATCTGTGCATGGGTACCTCTGCAGAAATGAATAATGAGTGATTGAATATATGCTTGAATGAGTGAATGAATAAATGAAATTATGTATGGATGAGTAAATGAATGAGTGAATGAAAAAAATACATTCCAACTTTGGATATTGGAGCCAATCAGAAACCAGTAGAAAACAATAGTCGCTAAAGATATATTTTTATTGTTATTGACAAAATAATGATGGCTGTCTAGTTGCTTACAAGTAACACCAGGGTCAAATTACAATTCTCGTGCAGTCTAGATTTATGATTGGCTCAAATACCCAAAGTTGGAATGTATTATTTTCATTTATTTCAATTGGCTCGCTCTCTAGGTGGCCCCTACACACAAAAAAACACTAATTCATTTGCATCAGTGAGTGCGAAAGGAGATATTGAGGTTAACCCTATCGTGAATATCTCCTAGGATCGAATTAGAATTTAATAGTTGATTTTTGCAGAGTGAGGAAAACCAGAGAACCCAGAAAACCCTTGAAGCACAGGAGAGAACCAACAAACTCAACTCACATACAACACCAAGCTCATCGGGACTAGAACCTGGGTCACATTGGTGAGAGGCAAGCGCTCTCACCGCTACACCACCCATGCTTCCCTTCATACAAAGCTGACTGATTTTACCAAAGAAAATGTGAAATCTTGTTTGGGAGCAAAAACCCTGAGCACAGACGTATGCTAATACATCAAATGTGGTCATTCTGTTGTGTCAGGCCGTAAAATCTAAACAATATATAATAAAGCCAAACGAGAAAATAAGTGTGTTTCCTGTTGCGTGACCGACCCAAATTTTCTTACCAATTTTTGCCGACCCTAATATTTTTTTAATTCCCAAATGCACCACAGGGTTCCCAGTAAGCTAATTTCCACTGTTGTATCAGTAAAAAAAAGATCTGACCTACCCACCCCAATTATTTTTCTCATGCAACAGGAAACACACTTATTTTTTTGTTTGGCCTAATTTTATTCCCAACTCACCTGATTTTTCTGGTTTACTCCACACTAGCTCCAGGCGGACTTTGCCCTTCACGGCAGCCATCATCCTGACTCTGAAGTTCCTTGGTGGGGTGGGTTTTTCAGGAGGGATGTATATTGCAGAGCTTGGTGTACTATACTCACTCGTTCCTTGCTCTGTTACTGCGAGAACACGATACTCTGACCAAACATTACTTCTGGGGTAACCTGTCAGGTGTAGCTCCTTTGTCTGAATTGAGATAATATGTGTAGTGATATTGGCTTTCATTGGTTTATTCACTATTGTTAATTGGTTTCTGATCACCTAGCAATCTATGCACTCGTCGTATATACATCATATCTATCCTACAATATACTACATGTATTGAAAGGTAAGATACTGTATGCGTTGACTGGTGTACACCTGTCTGCCCATCTATGATATCCATCTAATTGTCTGTCTGTCTGTCAATCTATCCATCCATCCATCCTCTGCCTAGCCATCCATCCATCCGTCTATCTATCCATCACACCACTTTTCTGTCACTCATCCAATAAATACCCTTTATCAAAACTTGCACAACATTGCCTTACCATATTAAAATAGCTCCACTCTCCAGATACCACCCCCTGCTGGGATCCAATAGAGATGTGTCTGACCTCTACCATAAAGATAACTGCCTTCTCTTCTGACTGTGGTCTTGGATCACGATGCATATATGACCACTTAATCACAACAGACCTGGGTCTCTTGATGAAAGTGCTGTTGACAGTCGTTGGTGTTGATGGATAACCTACAAACGACAATGGTTAGTTCTTAATGCGATTATCATTTTAATCAAAGTTAACTTGGTGATAATGAGCCAGCATTCGTTGCTTCAATGCATGTGTACCGGCATGTTTGCGCCACCACCCCCATGGTTAGCTTTGCTTGCATTGCCTTGTTGTTTACTTTGATATACTACAAGTTGCATCAACATATGTGTACCAGCATGTTTGTGCCCCCTCCCCCCATGGTTAGCTTTGCTTGCACTGCCTTGCTGTTTACTTTGATATTCTACAAGTTGCTTCAACGTTATGTGTACCGGCGTGTTTGCACCCCTCTCCTCCCATGGTAAGCTCTACCTTAAAAACATTCAGGCAAGCATTGAATTTTCACTGACTACATTCAGTATGACTGCTGTTTGAGGTTGACCCATGGCTTGGTTAAGCCTTTGCTTGCACCTACCATCCACGCCTCATGCTAATTGACAATTTAACCATGCCGCAAAGCCTAGGGTTGTTTTCCAGGTTCTCTGGTTTTACTTCATTTTAGGACAAGCTAAATTCCAATTTGATCTGTGAGTTAGCCATGCATGCTCTGACTATGATCAGCGCAGAGGTTGTTTCAAGGTTTGATCTGTCAGTTAGCAATGCCCTGACTTAGATCAGCACAGAGGTTGTTTCAGGGTTTGATCTGTGAGTTAGCCATGCCCTGACTTAGATGTTCAGCCCAGAGGTTGTTTCACAGTTCATTAAGGACTTACCAGTTACATTGAATGATGGTATTTGACAGGTTTTGCCACAGCCTGCAGGCTGCTGACAGCACTTCTCTAAATCAGGACATACATTATCATTTTCACAGCTTGTAGTGCCGCAGGACTGAGTATTGCTGAAGTCCTGACACAAACCTGATTTAAGTCCTGATATATGAATAAGAAATAAAATATTATTATACTTTCTTTTCTGATAGTAATATTGCCCTCCAACCTCTCGTTATTTCTGTGGCACAAGTGTAGCTGATATTTTCTGAACTACACAATATACCCTTCTCAGACCCTCCCCACCCCTAGGAAATTCCAATCCCCCTCCATGGTGGAGGTATGGATATTTTCTGGTACTACACAATATACCCTTCTCAGACCCTTGAGACCCCTAAGAAATTCCAATCCCCTCCATGGTGGAGGTATGGATATTTTGTGGTACTACACAATATACCCTTCTCAGACCCTCCCCACCCATTGGAAATTCCAATCCCCCTCCATGGGGGAGGTATGGATATTTTCTGGTACTACACAATATATCCTCCTTAGACCCTCCCCACCCCTTGGAAACTATATTTAATGTTATTACAAACTGAAATGAAAAATAAAGTTATTTACAGTCCAAAAGTTGGTCTGCATAGAGAAAATCTGTGCCCTCGGTCTTGATAACGGACCTCAGCCTAACGGCTTCTGTCCGTACATTCAAGACCTTGAGCACAGTTTTTCCATATGCTGACCTCCTGGCTAGTTAATAACATATATTTAATTTAATGTTCCCAAACTGACCTTTGTTGTATAGATTGAGCAGATACTTGCATGAATGTCTGCACTGCCAGTTGTCATTTTTCACTTTGAACTCCCTCTGAAAACAAACCACAGATCAGTTATTTATAACGCATAAAACAAGTATAGGTTATAGGACTCCATGTTGTCCAATTTGGAAATATTTGGAAGAAAAAAATTCTGAGGATGGACAAAATTGGAAGAGGCTGATAGGCATGCCGAGTCCAATTTGGCAGTCAGACGAATTTTTTTGAATTCAATTATTTCCAAATTGGACAAACGTAGTCCTATTGCAGATTAATTATATCATCCCAAACTATACTAGACTGATTCCAAGTCATAGTTTTCCATCAAAAGAATGCGAATGGAAACGATCCAAATTAATCTTTAATTTGGACAGGAAAGAGAATTTGAAAATAATACAATAGTTGCTTAATAATATGGGATTACAGAGTCATGGTACAATAATAATAATAATGATGATGATGATGATGATGATGATGAAATTGAGTAATTTTTACGTAGGTGTCATATCAAAAATTAAAAGGTCATTTTGTCTATGTGTTTTTTGATATTTTTTAATATCTGAGCTTTCAGGCCACTTGTCCCATCGTCAGGGATTGAATGAAATTACAAATTTAAGTCAGTTATATAGCAGAAAAGAAACAATACTCTTGACACTTAACCTTGTGAGCTCAATGCTAACCCGGGGGGTGGGGGGTACTCCCATACAGTCAATTCAAAAAACATTGTCATCGACCGGCTCAAGCCTACACGACTGGACCGAAAGGAATATGGGTAAAAATCACTGAAGCGGTTAAATATTCGTTCTGAATTAATTTTTTCCAGCTAGTAATAAAGATAATATTGGCGAGAAACAATCCATCAAATGCATGTCTTTGGGTTTAGGGAAAGAAAAACAAAGTAGTTATGATTCAGTTCACAATTTTGAAAAATATGAAGGCATTAAAAAAAGTCTCCTTCAACACTTCCCGCTTGCCTATGAAGGTTCGTGCTGTAAACGGCATAAGGCATAACTAGTCAGATAAAATTATGCAGTCAACTCGGCTTCAGTGAATGCTACCCAGAGCTCCTTTCGGTCCAGTCGCGTAGACTTGAGTTGGTCGACAACAACATTTTTTGAATTGACTGTATATGGACTATACGGGGATGATCCGCTGAACAGGGTATGGTTTTTCGAGCTTCTTATCATAAACAGGGTATGCAATTTCACTCAAGTTCCAAGTTCTTCCTGAGCTTCCTGTCATATTCAGGGTTTCTACTTTCGTATTGACCGAAACTGGTTATCATAGTCGTAAAAAAAATGATACGCGAGATGACATGATAATTGAAACAGGAACTCAGTGCAATTAATTATATCTTTTGTCATAAACAGGGTCTACAAATTTGAGTTTTTTTGTCATAAACAGGGTACCCTTTTCAGAATCCCAGCAGAACACCTCTACCCAAATTCTGGCGGAGTACCCCCCGGGAATGCTAACCACTATATGCACGCATGTTAACTATCATTGATGGAACATTCTATTTCTTTGTAAGAGGAAGATAATAACAGTTTGAATCGAAATACTGTGGTCACCTTGAAATGTTCTAGGAATGTTCTATTCTTCTTTGGCCAATCAGAATTGACTTTCTAACCACAAGATAACGCAAAGATAACAGTAACGCTTATGATTGGCTATTGAACATTCTTGAAATATTTCTAGGTGCCCTAGGTTTTTCGATTAGCACAGTAACTGGAACAGGTTCGGAGGTTAAGGTCAAGGTGTAACATACATATGGCTGGGTCAGAAATGGTTTACTTACGCAATATTCTCTACACAATTTCACTTTATGGAAGTTCTCATGATCAACACATGGCTTGATACACTAAAAAAATACATAAAGATTGATTAATGTGGCATAGAGTAGTTAAACGTTAACGTTTGTAAAAAACATAAAAACATAAACTTACAATTGCATTCTTAATACTACGGATCTAACCGAACTGTGGCGACACGGCAAAAATTTGTCTCGCTACCACTCCCTAATTCGTCCACTGACACGCTTACTTACTTGTTAGAGCACGAGTCGGCGTTCCATCTTTCATGTTTGCATTGCACTGTAATACATGAAAGATGGAACACCAACTGCTGTAACAAAAGTAGGTGTGTCAGTAGACGAAATAGGGTGTGGTAGTGACACATTTTTGACGTGTCGCCACAGTTAGGTCAGATCAGTAGTATTTATTATTATTTATTGATTTTTATCAGAGCATATACATACATATTTATATATATATAGAGAGAGAGATAAATTGCTTTTATTGATAGGTTAAATTTCTACATAGTTTAATAGTTTAATTTATCTTTTATTTGACTGTAGTGCGCAGTAGAAAACAGAAATGTTGATTCTTGAGCAGTATAAGTTAATAAATTATTATTATTATTATTACAACAGGAGCATTGAAATGACATCGAAATAGTTTCCCATAAGAATGGTTATAGTATGAGTGGGAAATGTATGGTACAATGCTGTAACATCGAAATGGCTTCCCATAAGATAGGTCATTGTATGAGTGGGAAACGTACATTACTGACTTACATCATGTACTCAGTATGACATAATGTAACACTGAAATGGCTTCCCAAAAGAATGGTTATCGCATGAGTGGGAAACGTAGGGTACTGACTTACAGCACGTACACGGTATGACATGCTGTAACACTGAAATGGCTTCCCATAAGAATGGTAAACGTATGAGTGGGAAACATATGAGTGGGAAACATACGGTATTGACTTAATGACCTGAAAATAGAAAGAGATATTTCTACTCTTGATCTAGGGTTAGTGAACTTACTGCAGTAAAGCATGAGCCAGTGCATGGCCGACTTGGATTTAAAGTCTGAAAAATGAGAGACAAGTTAGGAATTAATCATACTTCCATAACGCATGCAGTATCAAAATGAAGATGGTGTGTGAAAACACACACAAGAAATGTTGCTTTCTTTCTCCTTCCTCTCCCTCCCTAAAAATGTTTTCACATGTATGAGAGGCTAGTTAATCTAGAACATTAATAGTTTACAAATATAAAACAGGTTTTTCCATGCTCCGTTCAGTAATTTAAGCATACAGGAAGTGGTGTAAGCATGAGAGAAGTATAAAGAGAAGCATGAGTCGTATTCAAGCATTTTTTCAATTGCCAGCTTGCTCTTTATTAATAGATCATTATCAAAGCACATTGCTTACAAGGTACATTCTATATTGGGACTGTCTGCCATGGAGTCTACAATTTTCTCATCTTTCTTTAAAAACACTTCCTTTAAAGTATACTATGACCCACGAATTCTATCCAGCTATCTTAATTTAGCATTTTAATCTGATAAAAAGCCTAAGGAAATGAAAATAAAGTTTATTTGGGTATTTTTATTGCTATATGTTTTGAAATCGTTTTGGAAGTCCCAAGAGATTGCAGTCCAATAGTGTATTGAAAGCACATTTCTATGGCAATCTTGCGATATTTTTAACGACAAAAATAACAAGCATACTACTGTACTGTTGTGAAGACGATAAAAATGTCTAGAATGGAAAAAGGTTTCCATGTAAACTCGATAAAACATCTCAAATTTTAAGATACCGGTTTTGTGACCCGCTGAATAACGGAAGACACACATTTAACGCGCGAAAAAAGCTTCCCGCAAAATCACGCCCCGTTGACTACAAAACACTCTGTACAAAAATAAAGCGGTGTTTTCGAAAATAATCTTTATCAAAATCATTTCTGTACAGTTTTGTACAATTAGTATTCATATTTTTTTCATATTTTACGTATTTTATATTTTGACCGCGAAGACCCGCATTGAAGAACATGTTATGCACTCAAAATAAAATATCAAATTATCGAACTCCTTTTAGGAATATCATTGTTTGTTAACCACAAAAAAACAGTTTCAATAGAGCGACTATTTAGTTTTGGACGAGATTTTTGAGGTTGAAATTTGAGTGTGCTTTTGAAAGTGCATTTTGTTTACCAAACGCTGTATTAGTAATCCACTTTGAAAGGTTTGAGTGCAGCCAGTTTGTCTAGAGACGCTATTTGAACATATTTTTGAAAAATGTACAAAAATAAACGTCAAAAAACCTTCCTTGGACGAGCTTTTTTGCAGAATTCCGATACATTTGCGATGGTTCTTGGATTAACAACAATAAATGAGGCGAAGGCTGTTAAAATGCTTTCTTCAAAATGCTAATTGTAACACAGCATGAGAGAAGCTTTTAAAAACTTTGCCAAACTAATCGAGAGTTTTCAAATCAAAGTAACATTCCCTAGAGCTTGTTTCTTAGCGACTGTTTCTTCAATAGCCTTCCTTTTAGCTGTTGTTTTAAGTGTCAAAATCACAGGTTGTTCCTGGATTTAAAACAAACAAGTTTTGAGAAAGATTGTTCTCGGTAAAAACATCGCGCGAGCAAAGTTGACATTCACACCTTGGAGTTTTATATCTCACTTCAAAGGTCTTCATATCTTGTGAATTAAAAGTGTTTTTAGAGGGATTTGTTTTTAAAGTAAGCTAAATGTGAGCTTGATTTTGAGATCTGTTGATCATTTGACGTTTCTATTCCAGCTTACCTTTGCAAAACATCTAGCTTGACATCTCGCACTGAATATCTCTCTCATTCTGCATTCCACTAATGTCACAAAAATACACAGTAAAAAAGGCAACCGATTAATCTTAGAAGCCATATTTTTAGTATTTCAACGAATTTGGCAAACAAAATAACCCCAAAACCTCAGCTAAATTGTCAAGAATAAAGTTAGGAATTTAGAAAAGCAAAATTACCACGTGCGTTAGACATTGGACTGGAACGGTAGGTGTTGTCTATCTCTACTCAAACTGTTAAAAGAATTTACTAAACAATCACCATCTTAACACCTTTAACAATCAATTTTATTATTTCAAGCGCTAAATTCTCTTTAAAATTCCTTACGACTACTAGCAAATTTCTTATAAAAGTACTGATAGTACAAAAAGGCTGAAATATTGTTTCTGTGAAGTGTAAAACTTATAGATTTGAATGTCCTAGGTTCAAATTCTCTTAACCTTCTTAGCATAGTACAAATTCATAGCAAATGAGCCAAGAAGAGCGGTAATTGGTTGATTAGTGCTTGAAGTCAATTTGACAGTAAATACTTTTAGAACAATAAAAATGTAAATTTTTCCAAAAAGACACTTAAAATTCCTATTGTTTTAAAGAATACAAGTGCCATATTTAGATCATGACATGCTTAAGCAGTATCCATATCGTTCAATTTGCCTTCGGCATTTCTTAGAGTGTTGGAATTCTTAGGAAGTTTGGGTGTTGTTGACGTTAATTATGAAAAACAACTTGGTTTTCGTGAATGAAATGAAGCGTCACATTCTTTCTTTTTAACTTCGTTGAAAAAGGTGCCAACTGTTAAGAAAAGTTAATTGAAAGCTAAATAATTGAATTCAATTAACTATGCGAATGCGTCACAGTTTACATACTTCCAGGAATTTATATATGTTTTGCACCAATACAATTTTTTGTCTGACGCAAGCGAACAGGAAATTGAATTTCCGCAGCTATTGTAAAAGGAAGCCAGTTGCCATTTTATGATAACTGCAGCCGCTAAATAATTAAGAAAAGATCAAGGGCGGATCCAGACAAAATTTAAGGGGGGGCTAATTGAGTTAATGGGGGGTGCTAATTGAGTTTCTTCCGTCAACACAACAGAAAACAATTAAAAAAAACCCATCTAATTCTTCAGCTCCCCATTTGCCCCCTGGATCCGCCCTTGGATATAACTAGCTATAAACTAGTGTGAGCTACGTCGGTGTTTCTAATGAAACAGTAATGATAAAAGGGTATATTTTACACCGTGAAAAGATGAAAAAACTTACTGACGTTTCGGACGTTGGTACTTCGTCGGGGTCCTCTTACTTCGACGAAGGACCAGCGTCCGAAACGTCAGTAAGTTTTTTCATCTTTTCATCTTTTCTCGGTGTAAAATTTACCCTTTTATCATTACTGCTAAATCTTAAGTTGAACTCTTGAATGGGTTTTAGCGCCTATTTTCCCATCACTGTGCTAAAAAAGGACGCCATCTCTCTTGTTTCGCTTTGGCTTGAAAATAGCGCAGAGAGAGAAATTTTGTTAGCCCGTTTTGCTTGCTGATGGCTTGCGCACTTTAATATTAAATTATCATTTTGAAAATAGTCATTGTTCCCTTAATTAGCGATCATACATAGTCCTTGTTTACATCTAAATGATTTTCTTGATAAACATGACCTGTCTTGCGAAATGAATAGCTTGACGGTTTCGCTAAGGGGTCTTAACGGTTTACTAGTCAAATAAAAAGAGTTATGTTTAAGGATATCACCCAGGGGTATACAACCATGTAGAGAGGCAGCTGCTGTTGATCGACTGTGACGATTTTTGACAATGAACTCTTGAACACCGGCTAATTCCATCCCACTCAAGCTGGGCCCGTTGCTACGGTGTTTATCATAGTTATGCTGATACCAATACATCTCAGGGGAGGGGTACCCCGGGCTAACAGTGGACCTCTTGCCACACAGCGCCCGCAAAAAAACATCTTGCCAGCTGTTTAGAGTATTTTCTCTAAATCGTCTAGAAAAGCAAAATAAATATATTCTCAAGGAAATGTCCAGCTGTCTGAAATGAGAAAGGCAATAGGGATGAAGTCAACACAATTGTCATCTAGATAGAAGGGGTGGGGTAATCCGGACCACCCCCCCCCCCCCCTCTCTGGAAGTGAAATCCTGGATTTTGTACTTAAATATCTCCAAAACTAAGAGTCAAATTAAAAAAAAAAGAATTCCCTGTCTGTTTGCCAGCTATTTGTGTATAAAAATGATAACTATGGACACCCAATACTGCACTGAGCTAGGCGCGAGAAAAGATTTATCCGTCGGATTGCGCTATCCACCCTTCGCACAACCCGACCCTGTACCGTAAGTTCCTTTGATGCATGGCTTGGGCTCCCTGTGTTTCCTCATCTGATAGACTGGACAATCTCCAGCCAATATTTTGTCGGGATGTTTTGACTGATGCTACTCTCTTGAATAAATTCTCTTAAAAATGCCCACATTTATCAAAATATTACGAATTTTTGCTTTTTCCCTGCTCTACACAAGCTGTGCTAAAGGTAAGACTTGCCATTTATCGTGTATTTGAGATATTTTGATCAAAAATTAAGGATTATAAGTCAAAACTTTTGGCTCGACCGAAGTTGAAATTTCACCCTGAGCTCTCAAAATCACAAGCGTTTTGATTCTGTTGCTAGATTATTTACTAAACAAAGCACTTAGTTAACATTAAAAGGGTTTTATTTAGGTACAGTATTACCGCAAAGACGAGTTAGAGACCAGCTATCGGTCTTTGAAGAGTTAAAAATGTCTTGTTCGAACAGGTCTCAAAATTAGAATTCTGACACTTAGAACCGCTTGTTAAGCTTAGAAATAATCCTAGCTTTTTTTATTGTCTTAATTTAGCATATCTCAATGTAGAAAGACATTTTTGTACGGTCAGGGTTATGTTAGTATATTAATAACCTCAAATTCTGGTTTGAAGCTGATCCTTTGTGGAATCTTTTTCTTAATTTTCCCGCTGAAATTGCAAAATTTTCTTTAAGAAATTTTTGTAGAATGATCTGTCTCTAGAAACGTTTTCAAGGATTTTTTAAATAAATGCAGCCTCTTTCTACAGCAATGTTTGCCTGTCATCGAAGGCTTGTAATTATATTCATGAGATTCATTCAGCTGATTGATACCAAGCAATACAATACTCTTTGGTTAATAGCACATGACGGGCAGTGTTTGCCTGTCATTGTAGGCTGGTAATAAGATTCATGAGATTCATTCAGCTGATGGTTACGAAGCAATAGAATATTCTCTGGTTGATAGCACATGACGGGCAGTGTTTGCCTGTCATTGTAGGCTGGTAATGAGATTCATGAGATTCATTCAGCTGATTGATACCAAGCAATAGAATACTTTGGTTGATAGCACAGGACGGGCAGTGTTTGCAGCCTAAAAGAAGCTAGTTTTCTGATGTTTGCATTACTTTTCTCGCAGCTAACCTAAAGGATATTCTTAAAGACTACAATACCTTAGAAAAAGCTGATATCAATAACATAGTGACAAGAAGAAATGAGGATGGTGTTATTGACAAAGTTATTTCTTTTAAAACTTTAGGAAGGTAAGCAAAACTTATGTACGCCAAGACCTCCACATACATTTTTTCTTTCTTCGCGTTGGTCAAGAAGGTGCCACTATTCATCAACTTTCACTGGCAATAGTTCTGAATGTGAAACAATATTCCCTTTCATAGTTCCCTCAGCTATCTTCAAAGGTAGTGGTACCTTTGCACTGAAGCGAGACGAACGGTTAGCTTGCAATGATAGACACCTTTTTTTAACACCTTGGACAATAGATTATTCACATGTCTCTATCATTGCAAGCTCACCGTTCGTCTTGCTTCCATGCAAAGGCATGGTTACCTTTCAAGATGGAGCAGGGAACTGTGAAGGGGACTATTCTTGGGATGCATTTTACGATATAGCTGCCATGTTGGTTGATGACAAAAAAGCATTCCTTATTAGTTTCTTTTGTTAGATCAACCAACATGGAGGCTCTTTAATTTTTGCGCCGCAAAAATACATTTATTCACTTGGGCATAATGTTTTCTCATTTTGTACCACATGCTATTCTCTTGAGAATAAGATTCTTTGTTTGAGTTGTATCCATATTCATGGTTCTTCTCCTGTGCAATTATTAAACAAAGAAATGATACTAAGGAGAATGACACATGGTTGGAAATGGGTAAACATTACACCAAAGGTTTACAAGAAAGTCTGTTTAGACACTTTTAATTAATGATCAATGTGCATAGAAAGTTATAGTAATTTAAGTAATACTGTAGACCATTTTCAAGTTGCAAATTACCGCTGTCTTTCTCCATTACAGACTCATTTGCAAAGGGTTAGCCTCGATTTTGTGCAGAATATTCATGTTTTCCATTCAAGGTCCATTGAGTTTCAAAGTGTTTGTATTGTTGAAGTTGTGCATTCTTTACTTTACCGTTGGTATTTGTGAATATTTAGACACTGATACGAGGCTAACCCTGAGTAAATGAGTCTGTAATCAAGGAATACTTGAAAAATGTCTATTGATATCTTTTCTTTCAGGAAATTTCTGTTACATCTATCTCCAAATGAAGGATTAT
The DNA here is from genome assembly GCF_029948245.1 of Actinia tenebrosa. Taxonomy (NCBI): domain Eukaryota; kingdom Metazoa; phylum Cnidaria; class Anthozoa; order Actiniaria; family Actiniidae; genus Actinia; species Actinia tenebrosa. The sequence continues at coordinate 8,776,077 of NW_028292573.1, read as the reverse complement.
TTTCTAAGAATTTTGAAGCCTTTTCTGTAACAAGTGAAGGGAAAGAGGAAAGAATATCGATAGATAAACTGAGATTCTACAAAGGCTATGTAGAGGGTAAGTTGATGCATAGTAAAATATTTGATGAAAAAATATTTGCAGTAGTTCAACCTCTAGGCTTTCTCCCTTGATTCTGAGGTTTCATACGGGTTCTCCAGTTATCCTCCCTTCACAATACCTAAAACAAAATTTGAATTTGATGTGTGAGTTAGCTGTGCCCTGACTTAGATTAGCCCAGAGGTTGTTTCAGGGTTCTATCTGTGAGTTAGCCGTGCGCTGACTGACATGTAGATCAGCCCAGAGGTTGTTTCAGGGTTCAATCTGCGAGTTAGCCATGTCCTGACTTAGATCAGCCCAGAGGTTGTTTCAGGGTTCTATCTGTGAGTTAGCCATGCCCTGACTTAGATCAGCCCAGAGGTTGTTTCAGAGTTCAATCTGTGAGTTAGCCATGCCCTGACTTAGATCAGCCCAGAGGTTGTTTCAGGGTTCAATCTGTGAGTTAGCCATGCCCTGACTTAGATCAGCCCAGAGGTTGTTTCAGGGTTCAATCTGTGAGTTAGCCATGCCCTGGCTTAGATCAGCCCAAAGGTTGTTTCAGGGTCCAATCTGTGAGATATCTGTGCCCTGATATGATGTAAGAAAGATTATGACATCGTTGTCAATAAATTTAATTTATTTTTAAAAATTACATTATGAAGGAGAAAGTGATTCTCATGTCAGCGCACATCTAAAAGATGGATTGATGACAGCTACAATAGCAACAAGCAATGAGACATACATAGTAGAGGTAAGTATGCTACGACTGAGAAGGGGCACCTTCTTTGCTTGTGAGCTCCCTTCTAAATAAGCAGGGACATAGGCAGGGGGACCAAGGGGGCTAGTTCCACCCACCACAAGTTTTTGACAAGTTTTAATCGATCTCTCTATCTGGACAGCTAACCAATTATATTTTGGTGTTTTACATCGATGCAGTGTTCTTACCAGGAATTTCTTTTAGGGGGTCAAAGGGCCCACCAATCCGAAATTTAGGGGCCATTTAGAAAACTGGATGGGCCAAAATTTTAAAACAATGAATAATAATGTTTTTAGCCAGTAACTCTGTTGCAAATCTACAACAATGTAAGACAGTTTTATTAGTAATGACAACACAATAAAATTTCGCTGGGCAGCCATACTTGGGCCATCAATAAACAAAGGCAGTTAACACAGGCTAATCCCAGACGTCTTGGCGATGGCGGCTATGTTCGATTCGTGGCGTTTCATGTGGACTTTCACCTTGTTTATCGACAATAACATAATGCGACTTTTATTATTTCAAAAATACTCTAAATCTTTTAAAACTATCAGGAAGTATTCTTTGGATAATTCATGCGCCCCTAGGGGCGCATAGATTTGATATTTGCGTGCCATTTCTGATTTTTATGCGCGAATCCCGCAATGGCGTGGCCTGGTAAGAACATTGTTGATGTATAAACTCTGCCTATTCAAACATCGAGGTGAAGCGTTGATGTCTAATTGGTTAGCGGTACAGAGCAAAATTAAAACTTGTCAAAAAGATGTCAAAAAGAAATCAAAAACTTGTAGAAATATTCACTGTACGGCGCGTAGTATTATTAATAAGTATGTACATACTACCAGTAAATAAAATCAGAAGTAATTGTATCGAAATAATCTTTTAGCCATCATGGAGACACATCAGTAATTCTAGCAAAGATCAAATGATATCCTATCGACATTCTGATGTCAAGTTTAACGTCACTTTTCACAAACCAAGGTTAGTGCAGTATGCCAGTCATTTCAGTAGTAATTATTTTGCTGCATGGTTTTCAAGGGGTTATTGGGTCAGCTTACCTAAGTGTACATTATATATGGGCATATAAAGTATGTACACTGTAGGTGCTTTACTATGTTTTATTATATAGTTAGGATAATAAGCACGTGCTAATTGGTCGAAAACTGTGCTTTATTAGTGAACGGAGCACAGTGCTGACACCATCCGCATGTGTGAAGTGCTGCTAGATCCTGAGACTGTCTTTCTTTTTGTGTAAATAAATTCAACACAGAAAAAAAATTAGTAGCTATATGATAAAATGAATACAACAGCTTTTTCTGTGCTCCGTTCAGTGATAAAGCACTTAGGAAGTGATAAAGAGGAAGAGGAGGAGGAAGAGAAGAAGGAGGATGGTGATTATCATCATCATGATCAAGGAGGATAGTGATTATCATCATCATGATCATCATGATAAGGAGAAGAAGGAAGAGGAGGATGATGATGATGTTGATGATGATGATGATCATGATGAGGAGGAGGAGGAGGAAGTGATGGTGATGGTGGTGATTACTATTTTTATCAGTCTATTGAATACATTTGTTTTTTTCTAACAGCAGCGATGGTCAGAAAGAATACAGCTTTTGTGGCAACACATCCCCTGAAATTAAAGACGACATTAACACTACCCAAAGTAGTAAGTACACTAAGAAACAGAAATCAAGAATTCAATAAATAGTATTTCATCTGCATTTATTTTTACCGTCAAAAAACATGAAGCATGACCACTACACAGGAGCATTTTTCAGTTCATATTGGATTTTTGGTTGTTCAATACTCCATTAATGAAATCACAAAAATGAAATTTTAATTTCAATTAGCCATACAGACATGTATGTCTCTGTGCTTATGACACTGATTGTGGTTTGTTTGAAGTGCCTATGTCACAAAAATCAATATTTTCAGCATTCATTCTACATGAAGTGAATAGGTAAATGGTAAAATTGTTACGATAAAAGAAAAAAAACAATAAAAAAGATAAAAGTATAAAAGTTCTTGTTTATTGCTATGTTACAGACCAAGACGACAATCAAAGAAATCGCCGTGCAGCGCTACCAACCAAGTTACGATGTCCATTAGCTCTTGTTGCTGACTATCGATTCTACAAGGAGATGGGGGACAGCGATGAGAAGAATACTATCAACTACATGGTAGGACATTAATAAATAAATTGATTGATGGATGGATCATTGAATGAGTGAACCGATGGGTGATTGATTGATGGATCATTGAATGAGTGAACCGATGGGTGATTGATTGATGGATCATTGAATGAGTGAACCGATGGGTGATGGATTGATGGATCATTGAATGAGTGAACAGCAGCAGGGGGGGGGACTCGCGATCGATGCCAAAGATATACGGGTTTAACTCGCGGATTTACGAAGACGGGTACAGCAGATTTACCGCAAACGGAGGTTAAAATATTCCTTAGATATACATGGCCACCATCAACGACATTCAAAACAAAACTGTGCGCAGGCTCGGAAATCAGGTGATGGATAACTCAGACGCTGACTTTGTCTTCGCTACATTTATGGAGGGAAAGACAGACAAAACTATGAATCACAAAATGGCTGAAAAGATAATCAACAGAATGCCGGCCGGTGACTACCGTTTGGAGTTGACATTCGTAAAGTACTTAGACGGTGAGTGGATAATAGAAAAGGGTCGTAATCCTATCAGAGCGTCTGGTAAGCAGAACCTGTTCGTTTTGAATAAGCACACACGACCGGGAGCACTTGAGGGAATAGACATGCTCTTCTACGAGGTCGCTTACCCGGTTACCGTGGTCATCTACGGTGCATACGAAATTAAGAAGCCGGACGTTAAGAAGCTTAAACCAATGCGACATCCTGGTAACTGCGTTGGGAAGCTGGTTAGGGAGTTTTTCGAGGATTCCTCTCGGGGTGGTAAGCTTACGCCAAAAAGAAGAGAAGCCATCAGGAAATGGGAGCATTCTACTCGTAAAACTGGAGGAACCATCGAAAACATCAAGAAGTTGGAAACCACGTTAGGAAGGCGAATCCATGTGAAAGATATCACCGACGGCTTTATTTACCCAGGAACGCATAAATACGAAGGCAAAGGTGCTCCCATAGTCATTTACCAACATAACGCGCACGCGTGGAGGGAGTTGAGGTTCCCAAGAAAGAAGGAGACAAAGGTCTATAAGAATTCCCCATTGACAGAATTAGTTCATGAGAATTCTATTTGGTTAATGGATTCAGAAGGATGTCAATTCATGACGCAAGATGGTACTTTATACCGACCAGAAGTGGAACATCAACGCATTAAAAGCGCCTGCGAAACCCTTGGTGAGGACTTTTCAGACGAAGTGCTCAGCTCTCGCAGCTTGGACTTCTTAGTCGCGAAGAAAAGGAACGGCTGGAAACCTACCCCAAAAGAGTTCAAAGATATCTCCAAAGCTTGCGTAGAACACGGTCACGGCGGTCTTTGGAATATGGAGTACAACGAAGACGAGTACGTGTCGTTGGATATGAAACACTGTTACCCCGCCAGTTTCAAAGGCCTTGGGGATTGTAAGGAGTATTATGACCGTTACGGACATCCAGACTCCCAATTCTTTAGGGTGTCACTACCGGGTTACTACGACGCCCCAGCAACTGGATTCGTACGACTGACCACCTTGGAGTTAGCTAAAGACTTACATCCCATAATTTACGCGTGGTATGGGAAGCACCTGCAGGAGAAAGAATGGATACCCATACCCCTACTGAAGTTCCTCGAAGAGCGCAAGCTTTTAAAATACACAGCGCATGAAGCCATACTCTGCCATAGCGCCTTTACACAATGGCTTCCAGAGCACAACCCCACAGCGCGTGTGGTCATAGGTAAATTCACACAGGGCGCAAAAGAAGGCGAAAAACACATGCAGCGACGCTTAATAACAGACGCCGGTGAGCTAAGCTTCCTCATAAAACGTGCACATGACCAAGGAACAATGGTATCCGTAGAGAAATGGGACTACTTCATAGAAGGTCAAAAAGAACAGAAATGGAATGCGCTGTGTTATTACCAAGACCATCGACCACAGTATTACCATCTGCGTGCCAGCATGCTAGCATATGCGCACATCAATCTCTTAGCAATGCTGCTACGGTTTGACAAAGAGGACATCCCACGCGTAGCCACGGATTCCTTGTATGTAAAGCCAGAAGTGTTAGAGAAGATGCAGGAGTTCTACACTGCCGATGAACTCGCAGAAAGTGGTCAATGGCGCGTCAAAGATGAGGAGATAAAAGCATGGAGAGGCCGTGTAGAATATCACGGAGAACATCTTTACGGTAGCGTGGAACCAACCGGGGAGCCTCTACCGTCGGTTGCGGACCCAATCTCTTACCAACGCTTCTCTTACCTTTACGGAACGGGAGGCAGTGGTAAAACTACCAGGGTTTTGGAACTCTTTCCAAAGATAAAGGTGTTAACGCCAACGCACCGTCTGGAAAGAGAATTAACGGAGATGGGTTACGACGCGCAGACCTACCACAGCTTCTTCCGCTGGAATGGTCAAAAGTGGGTACCAGAAGCCATCCACGACATACCCCCGGTGATACTTTGGGATGAGATTTGCACCGTTCCTTTAGAAATCCTGCAGGAATTTGTAGAATTCCTCCGTGGAAAGTGTCAAGTGATATTCGCCGGAGATCCTTGCCAGCCTCCTCCAATAACCGGAGAGATGCCCCATAAATGGTTAAAAGAAATGGTAGACCACTCCGAAGAAATTAACACCGACTACCGCAGTAAGGATCAAATAAGAAACCTGAAAGCAGAACTTCGGGGCCTTAGTGACGCGGAACAAAACAAGATACTACGCAAGAGGGTACGAGCGAAGAAATACGAGGACTTCCTTCACACATGGCATCCAAAGGATTTGGTGCTAAGCAGCAAACGCGCATCACAGTCTCGCATACAGAAAGACTTGCTAAATATACACCGAGAGCGCTTCCCTACACATCCCGTACCTGTTTCTTACAAACCCCACGATACCCGAATGCAAAAAAGAGATGTCTGGGTACCTGGTACCGACATCCAACTACAAAATGCTGTAACACATGATAAAGCCTGGGTACCCATAGAAAAGGTGGAAAAAATTACCTCCCACCCAGATTGGCGCTTAGGTTACTGCATGACAGTCCACAGCGCGCAGGGGCTTACCATAAAAGAAACCTTATGGATCATAGACCAGCGGCTGTGTTGGAGCAACCTTATCTACACCGCTGTAAGCCGTGTGGAGTACGCAAAACAGTTAAAAAGAGCCTGGGGGCCACAAATGCGTTACGACCGCACCCCAGAAGACATAGCAAAGGAGAACATTGCTAAGAAACTCCTTCGCTACAAGCGGCACGACGAAGAAAAGAGCAAAGATCCCCGCTATGCGGGGATAAAGTTTGACCTATGCGTGGACGACGTCTATAAGAAAGGGGCACGGTGTGCCAAATGCAACATACCTCTACTATGGAGGTTTGACCCGAATGATGATCAGCAGTTCTCCGTGGATCGTATCAACAACAAACGCGGGCATTGCAGAGGCAACGTAAGGCTGACATGCCTAGAGTGTAATCGGGCGCGTGGTGCTGCGCTACTCTGAGTCTTTGGGGACTATGAGCAGCTCTTCCATGACGAATCCGCGACTTGGGCCATTTAGGTAATACAACACGGGTTGCCCTTCCTTGGTGACGGACTTTGAAATCTCATACGTTTCCAGGGACCAGTTAGGATCCGTGGCTCTCTTACTGCCACCTTCGAGTTCCCCCGGCTGATAGAGGTATCTGACCACTATGTCGCGGGGTAGCTTTTTTTCCTTCAGTCCGACCGCCCTCGAACTTCTGACGTAGGACTTGTGTTCCACGTGTTTCTTTTTTATGGCATCCTTGGGTTTTATTCCCGTAGCCCTGGCCGCCTCGTTGTTCAAAGCCGCGACGACCTGGGGGAGCCTCTGAGTCCATTCCCTGTTGCGTTTGGAGGGATCTTCCAGCTCTTTCCAATACTGGTACCCAAAGAGACGCTCGGCCAAGGTCTTATTGAATCTTTCGACGATGCTCTGACCCCTGTGGTACTCAGCTTCGGCTCTCCTAATCTTAGTGTCGTGGTCTTTCAGGGTCTTAGTAACCACGCCCATGAACTCTGTCCCCGCATCCACTTGCAGCAGCTTAGGCCATTTCAAGACGCGCTTATAAATCCTACCTAGGGCTTCTGCGACTTCTCCAGAATCCTTGCTGGTTATGGGTTCGGCGTCCTTGTATCTGCTTGCGATATCAACTACGGTCAAAGCGTACCTATAGGTCTTTTTTCTCACCTTATCGTGCGGTAAGAAAAGCAAATCTGCCTGATGAACTTCATTAGGGGGTATTTACGGTAAAGCTGGGCCTGGGAATGTACTTAGGCACGGGAAGATAAACCTGCCAGAGGGTTTGTTTTCTTAGCCAGTTCTTAGCCGTTTCATCTGATACCCTGGCCGCGGTCGCGAGTTTCTTGATGGCCGACGCTCCTTTCCAATAGCCTTCAGGCCCATAGTAAATCCTTTTGAGTTTGTCCTCTACGCGGCCCATTATATGAATAGAATCGCGCTTCGCTTGATTCAAGCGAAGGATAGGACAAGATTGATCTTACGTCCGTTAAAATCCACCGTCTTTCCGTCCACTTTAATGGTGATGTTTATGCTTTCTACCAAATTAGACAAATCATAGCTCAAAGAAATGGGAGTGTATTCTTCTGAGTCAAATGGACTACCTTTGGGTAGAAACTTGGACATAAGAGAAGACTTTTCTCCATTGTTGTAACTATGAACCAAGTCGCAATAGACTTCGTAAGAGGATGCGACTTTCCATTTCACATCATATGTACTGCCGCTATTTATCGTGGTACTAGTAAGGCCCAGGAGTTCTACCAATGAACTGTCCTTCAAATTAGCGCTTCCACTATTTTTCTTGAACTTCATTTCATGGGGTAATCCTGTGGTAAGAGTATATCCATGCTTTGCTAGCTCCTTAGCCAGTGTTATGGGGGTGTAATGGGAATCTGGTAACTTTGGCTTGGCGCCGGAAGTTCCGATGACAAAGCCGCCAATCAAATTATACCAAGAATTGTACAAAGAGCAACTAACCAACCGAACCCTTTCCGCGCGGATGGGAGGATTCAGATAAGTGGTAAAGTTATTCTTATTGCTTTCCAAAAAGACGATCATTATATTCTAGGCGCCAAAGGCGCCACTAGAGGCTAAGCGCAGCTCAGAGCAGATACGCCAAAGCCACGCCTCCCGCCAGCCCTGCAACTCCCACGAATACCAACTCACTATCTTTTTGTTTCTTAGAAGGCTGGTAGTAATTCTTGAACTGAGGCTTTCTCATTCTAAAGTCGGGGTGTGCTTGCGCATAAAGTTTAAAGGCGTAGTCTGTATTTTCGAAGTTCTTATCCGCCTGCATTTTGTCTTGGTAGTTCTTGTCCAACCAATCCCTGTAAGCTTGTCTTTTTTCATTCCAAGCTGCCACGTCCCTTTGATATTTCTCCAGCGCTAAATCATGCCTTTTCCTTTCGGCGGCCAAATCTCCGCTTTTGTCGCCTCTGACTAATCTATCCAAATACTGACCACCATAATTAGCTCCAGTGAATGCTAAAGCTGCAATAACTCCACCTACGACCACGCTAGCCATTATATATTAGAAAATCACACCGTAGGTAGGTACTTTTCCTTCCGTAGGTAATCCTTTACCATGATAGCCCCGCCTACGGCAGCGGTCATTTTAGCAAAATTAGCGAAGCTCCTGCTTGGGTCTTCAGTAAAGTCTTCTTTGAGCACTTTCTTACCAACCCAACCAATACCCGCAACGATGGAAGTAATAATAGCTGCTTCTTCAACAGTTTTCAATAACGCGGTTGACATTATATTACAAAGCGAGAAGGAAAATCTAGGTCGCCGCGGGTGATAAATCTACTCCATTTCAGGGATCTTACTTTTTCTAACAGCCGGTTCCACAGGTGCGTGATATGTTGCGGCCTCCCACTTTACTTTTGGCTTCGTAGCCCGCCATTGTAAGTAGAGGCTGCCTGCTGCTATAGCGACTCCTAACGCGCCAATGACGTACCCAGGATTGATAAAGGATTCCTCTTCTTTTTCCTCCACCTTTTCTTCTTTTTTGGCTTTGTTCTTCCTATTCATCTCCGCGAGCTTCTTTCCCGCGGCAACTCTGCCTGGAGATTTAGCCTTAGTAATCTTGGTATCTTCTACGGGTGGTTGTTCTTCGGTGCCACTCATCTTATATTAAGGGACTTGAAGGACTTGACAAGTAACTTGATGACGACTTGACAATGACTTGGCAATGACTTGACAACGACTTGACTAAGTACTTGAGGTGACTTGACAACGACTTGACTAAGTACTTGAGGTGACTTGACAACGACTTGACTAAGTACTTGAGGCGACTTGATCAGGTACCTCGGCAAGTGCCGCCTGGAAGACCTTTTCGACTTCTCTATCCTTCTTGAAGTCCTTCCAAGTTGTTCCAAAGAAACCTAGTACCTCCTTCAAGTCGACGTGCTGAGCTACGTGAAGTGCCGCAGAGGCGACTGCCATTAACTTACCGCACTTCAAAGACAACCACCCGCAGGTTATCTTAAGTTCTTGGGCGATAACGTAGTCCTCGCTTATGTCCTTCCGCAGTTGCTCCACGTCGTCTATAGGCAGCGCAAGTCCAAGGAGCTTGGTGGCAAGTCGGATAGCGGAGTCTGCTACGGCGTCCGTGGTCTTACTTGCAAGGGCAGCCTCATACCTCTTATGGAACTTTTTAACTTCCTCTTCTGACAGCTTATTAACCTGCTCATGGGTAAGTTCCTTGCCTATCATTTCTTTACACTTCCCCGAAGACACAAGGATGTTAAGTTGTTCCTTGAGGTTACTTTCGTCTAACTGTGTGGGGACTTCATCTAAGAGCTGCTCAATGTCCATATATCTTTATGGAATACGGAAACCTCAAAGAGAAGATCATCTTGGAATGTTGGTGCGTCTTTAAATGCCGCATGTATTCATGCAACTGTTCCTTGGATATCTCACCGCCGTAGTCGCTTAAGATGGTTTCCAGGTCAGACTTACTTGGAGTATAAAATACTACGAGAGATCCTATGTTTTCCCTAAAAGGCTTGGAGACACTGGTAAGCTGCTGCGAGAGCAACCAAACGCTGATATTGTCGTGTCTACCGCTGAAGGCGAGCTTCACTAATTCGGAGGTGCGCCTTTTTACGTCGTCCCCGCAGGCAATGTCATCCAGTATAAGGAGGGTTTGCGTATCTTTAGGGAATTGTTTGTGCCAGAACTTAAGATGGCTGGATAACTCGTTAGGATCCAGTATGTCCACAAAGAAGTCGTCATCTTTCACTCCTATGCCCGTCCAGGTGCGGTTATTCACGTAGGTGGGGCAAAGCAGCACGATATAGTCAAAGCGGTATCTAAAGGGTCCAAATAGCTGCTCCACGACGAATTGGGTCTTTCCGCAGCCGGTGGGTCCTACTATCAGAGCGTTACAAGGAATATGGTTCGGATCCATTATATATACGATGGACCCAGTGGACGCAGTAAGAAGGATTGCCACCGACGCAAAAGATAAAAGAGACACCATAGAAATGCAAAGGGAGGAGATAGACCGGTTAAAAGAGCGCGTGCAGGAATTGTACGATGAAATGTGCGGTCTGAAGCGCGCGGAGAGGTTTGGTGCGCTTTTGACGATGGCCGGTTGGGCAAAAGAAAGCGTGCAGGACTTTATTAAGTATCCCTTATAAGGGTTAATAAATTCTTATTATATAATGAAGTGTAAGGATTGCGACAGGGAGTTCAGCAGCAAACAGGCTTTGCAATATCACCAAAAAAAGAAGGTATGTTTTAAAGAGGTGGATAACGTTACCACCTGCGGCACTTGCAGCCGGCAGTTTAGCAGTAAACAGGCGCTGCGATATCACGTGGAAGGAAGGGTGTGTTTGAAGTCTAAGGAAAGACGTTGTGCTGATTGCAATCGGCTCTTTAGCACGCCCCAAATGTTGCAATACCACCAAGAAAATAGGGTGTGCTTAAAGGATGTGTGTGCGCGCTGCGATGAAGGTCTCACGGACGCATGGCATCAACATAGATGTCGTGGTAATTATGATTTGGACGTCGTATGCGAGGAGCATGGTGATATCGCTGCGAGATGTTGCCCAGCGGAAACCATAAGGAAGTTAACTCTTCGTAAGAAAGAAATAGACCAACGCTTTACGGAGTTCGACCGCGCCGAAGGTACGCGCTGGGAGAACGCAGAGTATTGGAGTGCACCCTGTGACGCGTGTGGCGGCTTAAGGAAAGGAGATGATCATATCTGGCAGTGTTTGTGCCCGCAGCATTGTCCCCGCGGTTTTAAGGAGTACTTGGATCGTTTTGATGATTGGCATGCTCAAAACATGGAGGTAAGGAAAGCCCGTAAGTAAAGTAGGGTTTGCGCAAAGAGTCTCAAAACACACTCTTATATTTATTAATATTCTTTGATTGTTTATTAAGAATAAAAGAAGAAACATTAATAAATATAAGGACCCTTTTTGGAGAAGGTATGCAGAACTCAATAAGAAAAGAAGAAACATTAATAAATATAAGGACCCCTTTTAAAAGGTATATGCTAGCCTACGCAGCCGCCTTCTTAGGAGGCATTCTAATTACCCTTTCAATATATGGACTGTATTACTTGCGAACTACCTGCCGACTGCATTACCCCTCGTAAGCCGCGTAAAAAATACACCTGCCTTCATTGCGACAGGGTATTCTCCGAAGGATCCTTTGTGGGGCATTGGTGCTCCGCGGATCCTAAAGCGCAGCGGGCGCTTAACTACAAAGAGGAGATGGAGTGACTCTTCTTTCAATGTCAAACTTCCATCGGCCATTTACCTTACCATAGCTGCGTAAGTGGGTGAATTCCTCGCCCTGAATTACGTACCGCACGCAATCCGGCGCCCAAAGGGAATATTCCTTGCCTTCTAAGTCTTTGAGGACTAACCGTAAACGGTCGATGTCTTCGAAGACGACGTAATTTTTTATTTCGTATGCTTTACCGTGGACAAGATCACGCCAGTGAGTCAAGCTGAGCTTCATTATACCTATGGAATATCTTTAGGTGCGTTTTCAAAGTGGCGTAGGACTTAAACCGCTTTACACAGCCCTTACAGGGAATACGAATGCCATCCGCGTAATCCATCAGGGCACGGCAGATAATGTCGTAATCGTTGCTAACCATCGTTAGGTAACCATTTACGTCAAGCTGTGAGATTTTCTTAGATTGCTTCGCGGATAAGACGCCGTTTCCTTTTGGGGTTTTCAACTCGATACACAACCCGCGGTATTTCTTATGCGCATTTAGGATTAAAAGGTCGGGTTGACCGGCTTGGTAGCCTTTTCGCCAGCAGGTTATTCGCTTGCTGTCTGAATCTTGAAGTTCGCCAAGACCCGGCGCTATGATGAAATCGGGGTAAAACCTACGTGTGTAGTCGACGACCTTCGCGTGTAGGTCGGCTTCATTTTCGATCTTGAATACTAACTTGTTTGGGCCGCCAAACCGCCTTTCTATTGCATATTTACCCGTTTTCCTTAGCGCGGGTAGGACTTCCTCAAAGACCCAATCACGAAACTCCACAGCTTTGGGTAGTTTGGAGCTAAATATCAGTTCGTACAAACCAGGTTCGGATATAAACACGGCATTTGGTTGCGTAGTAAAGGAGCGGTGATTCGCAGCCCCTTGTAGATCAACCCATTTTTTCTGGTATTTCTCAGATACGTGTGCTCTAATTGCATCTCTAGGGCGCTCATAGCCCAACGCCAAAGCCACCTCCTTTGCTTTGAAGTACAAAGTTTCGCCTTGCACTATGCATTGCAGTTTGGTTTCGTTGTTTTCGAATACGCGAAGCATTATATACCAACGATATTTTTTTATCAAAAGGATGAGCGAGTGGATCAATAGGCAACGCTCTTTAGCTGATTCATTTCTACGCTCAGTTGCGCGTCAGACACGACGAAGACGTAGCAGTTTATTTTGTCGCCGTCACTCGCACCGGCGTTCTTGGTGCGCTTGATCTCCAATGTTATGCCGTCCTGCGTATTTACCAACCGCAAACCCTGGCCATGTAGGTCTTCGTCGTTAATGGTGCGCATATCGATCCACAGCGCATACTTATCATTAAAGAATTCTGCGGGGGATATCTGATCACCAAACTTGCGCATTGCCTCCCTGTACACGTCTGCGGGCTTTATTCCCTGGGAGTAGACCTTGTTTGGAACGCCGTTGATATTCACGCCAACGTTGGTAATGTTGGGGTTGTGAAAGGCTTCGGAGTTGCGCTTGCCGGCTTCGTAGGGTTTGGCAAACACCAGCATTAGCCCCGTGAGACTTCTTCGGGGGAGGTTAATGCTTTGGTTGATAACCTCATCCGTCTTATCCAAGAAGCTAAACGTCTTATACATTACTACGTGGTCGTATAAGAATGCCTTCCCGGAGCTGTATTCCATGCCAGCGCTACGGGCCAGCTCTTCGCTGTACACCGTTTCGTACTGTAGCTCTAAGTTGGTGATAGAATAGGGATCCACGGCTCCGCTAATTGCGCTGTCCATTCCTCCTATGACGTTCGTAGTGTCCGCCAAGGTTACTTCAAACTGTAACTCGGATAACTGCCTGGGGTAGTACACACCATGACTCGTAATTACTTCGAAATCCAAAGGGATAACGTACTTGCTACCATAGGCGGTCTTTACCCTTGTTGCGTCTGCTACTGCGGTTGCTCCACTGGAGTCCGTAGGCGCGGGGTTAGTATCGCTGCGAAGCTTACGAAGAATAACGCTTCCAATTCCCTGCTCTATCTTTTGTGCACGGTCAAAGGCTGTTAGCCACAGATCCTTATACGTGGTGTACAGGTCGTACCTATTCAAATCCAAGAGGGATTCCCCTGCGAACTTGATTCTCATCTTAGAAACGAGGTTCCTACCCACGTTATTGACGGTATAGCGCTTGTCCTTGGTGGTTGGTTGTATTGCTAGGTCAAACCTTAAAGCCAAGGTACCAGGAACCAATACTAGGTTATCCGTTAGGCGGGGCACGCCTACGTACAGGGTTTCCCCTGGCTTTGCGCTGCTGGGGGTAAAGGTGACCCGGTGAAAGGTGCGTTCTGCTTTCAGTCCGCCAACCTGCTTAGGTAATACGTTGGGATTTAACTTTGAGCTTATCATATATAATGGAAGTAGAAGGAACAGACCCCGACTTCGATCCCACCACTGAGGAAGGTCAGGCTGACATTAACGACGGTGATGAAGAACCGCTGCTTCCCACCCAACAAGTCGACGATTCCCTAAGGGATAGGATTGCAAAGGCCCTAAGACATCCCAAAGCACGCGAGTACACGTTTCCGCGTGAGCACATAGAGCTTCAAAACATGGGCGAGCCGGAAGCAGCCGCGCGGGAAACCGTAGAGTGGGCAACGCAAGAGCTAGAGCTGCGCTACGACAACTTTGATGCTGACGACGTAAAGCTCACGGAAAAGGGAAACAAAGTCCTCATAAGCGTCCAAGACTTAAGATTTCCCGACAAAGACCGCTGGACAAAACCGCAAAACCTCTTTGATGAGGAGGGCAACGTTAGGGGTGACGTCTTGAGATTAAGAGGCTTTCAGCGTGCTACTAGAAGCCTGTTAGAAAGGCTGCACAACTTAACCGAAAGGACTAACGCGGAAAAACGTGCCGCGGATCTGCAAAGGGAGTTAAGAGAAAAAGACGTAGAATATGCAAAGCAAGGTCAGCTACTTGCCGATGCTGAAAAGAAGTCCGCCCATCAAGATGAAAGAATAAAAGAAATAGGAAATCAGGTGGATCAGGCCCTGCGCGAATTAGACAAAGCACGGGAGGACTTAGGAGAAGCCCAAAGCTCTGGCGCCTCAGTGGAAGCACTGCGGGAAACGTTGGAAGAAAGGGAGGAGGAATACATGAAGCAAAACCAACGGCTTGCCGACGCACATAGGAGGGAAGTCGAATTTAAAAATCAAGAAATAGCTGAGTTGGTAGACCAAAGAACCCAAATTCGACGTGAAAGAAATCAAACTCAAAGGGCTCTTAACCTCGCCCTGCAGGAGTTGGATCTAATTAAAGACGATACCGATAACCTACAAACCACCATAGCCGGCTCTTTAGTGGAACGGCGACGGTTAATGGCTGAAATCAATACTAAGGAGGAACAAATCCGGCAAAGAGATCAGGCTATCGAAGACCTGGAGGGGCAAATAGAGCGGCAGCAAGAAGTAATTGCGGACCAAGCTCGCCCCGAAGAGGAAAGGGAGGCAGCCCAAAAGGAAGTAGATACGCTTGAAATACGCCTTGCGGAATTACGGGCGCAAAAGGACAACCTGGAAAAAGAGCTGGGGCTTACCACCAAGGAAAAGGTAAAAAGAGCTCTGGTGAAGTATGGTATTCCGCTGGCGTTTGCGGTTGCTATTAGTACCGTAGTAGGAGTCATCCTATCCACGCTTAAGGCTACAGGCGCGGGCGTAAGCAAGTTAGGTAAGGGACTAACGGACTTGGGAAAAAAGATGGCAGCCGGTCTTCCTGGGCTGCTGGGTAGCGTCCTTAGCCTGGTACTTAGGACCGGCGGAGAACTGTTGAAGTTCGTGGGGAATAACATTTGGATCTTGGTCGTCGCTATTGGAGTGGTACTCCTGAAGAAGATGAAGGGTTAATCTTATCCTTGTATGTTATGTCGGGCTTATCGTCGTCGGGTGTCCGAGGCGTCCTCGACTGGGGATAAGTAAAGATAGTATTCGCGCCGCCTTGATAATGCGGAACTAGTGGTATGGCGGTCATGGTAGAAATGGTCTTATGATGCCAAGCTCTATTAGGTTTGTTAATCGCACTATTTACGTAAGCTACGTAACTACCGCGCGAACCATCTGGGTGAATTTGTAACTTAACGTAATTACAATTAACCACCATTTGAAACGTAGCCACGTAAAACGCCTCGGAACTAAATGGATATGGCTGCGTCGAGAAATGAGTAGGCTCTCGATTATTGGTTGACGTTCTAAAGGGTGTTAAAGGCTCGTCATTTTCATCAACTAGCCTAAATCCCATGATACTACCATACGCCTGGGTAATGTCAATGCTACAAATGATCAATGCAAGGCCTCCAACTTCAACCCACATCCCAATATCGCGCCAACCGCGACCGGTGTAAGTTTCATCCCTTAAGTGATAAACGTAATGGGTTTCCTTCCAATGTGGATTCATATATTTAAAGGCTAAGCACCGTAAGAGTGCTGATGGTTAAATGGTTATAAGCCGTGTCCCTTTGATTTTCTATGCTATTCACACAAACGCTCCCCGTATCGTCTACGCGCATTTGCAGCTTTACCTTCCCATGGCAGTTGGCAACCATATGAAGAGTCCAAGTTGTAAGATTCTCAGCGCTATTCGTTGGCGGCTCTACGGAGAAATGCGCAGGCTCCCTGTTGTTTGTCTTCGCGCGCATAGGCTGCAGTACGCCATTCTCATCCAGGAACCTAAAGCCGACGTTGGCATGGCTGCTCGTACCAATGCAAATACTACAAAGGATCAATTTCTTTCCTGAGTAATTCAAATTCACGGACATGCCCGTGACATCAACCCAAGATGCCTGGGTGTATTTTTTCTCGCCTGTGTAAGTCGTATAAACACAATCTACTCCAGCTACGTAGGGGTTGTTCATCGCCATATATAATAGCTCAGACCAATGCTTGCGGTGGCTAAGCCGGCTTTTAGTAAGTTATGGTCATATTCCTCAGGTATCGCAGGCATAACCTTCTTTGATGGTTTCTTAACTACGGGTAGCTTCGTTTCGTGTGACTTTTTTGGCTCCTCTACGAAGTGAGGAATGCCCTTGGTAGTATCAGAGTTCACGTCATTCGCCCCAAACTTCATATCCTTAGTAGCTCGCTGCAGTTTATTGTTGTATCCTACTACAGAGCCAGTATTTATAGATAAATTACTGGGCATTAACCAACAACCCGGGGCTACTGCGTAGTCCAACCTCGCCTTAGAATTTTGTATGGCTAGTTGGTAACGCTGTACGCCCTTGCTAATGTCGCCCTCCAAGATCGAACTTTCGAATAGAATCAAAGCTTCGGCTCGCGTTTCTTCTGCGGCGCCCGTATTTCCGATTATGCTGGATCGGGTGTTTACCTGAGCTCCCAAAATGGAATACACGTAAGCTTCTATGCTGCGGTTCAAACGGGCAAGGCCGGCTTTGGTTAGTCCTTTACCTTCTGGGGGTATGAAATTAAAGTATTGCTTCGTTTGCTCGTCGTTGGTAATCTTAATAATCAGTGGATTGGCCCCGGCATACTTACCACCCTCGTCTTTGAACAGAGGTCCGTCTCTGACTTCCTTAGTGGTCTTGGCATTTGGTTCAAAGAAGGTGCTACTGTCGTGAGTTTCTTTGTGATACCCAGTGTCCCACTGCAACCGCAGCGTATGCACTTCCTTATCGCTTAGCTCGTGCCCACCAATCCCCCAATAAGCCCAAACGTGTCCCAGCCCATTGTTAGCGCCCGTAGTGCATCGGAAATCCTTCCCTACAACACCAAACTCCTTACAAAGTCTATCATAAGCCGGCACGCTGTATTTGTTATCTCTTGGATAAAACGTGGCATCTCCCGGCAGCGCAATAACACCCATCTCATGCAGTATTCTTCTAACCGTGAAGTGAAAGTGAAACATAAATATCGAATTCTTCATCAAGTTTGCGCTTACTCCACAGCCGCTAGTGGCACACCAAACCGCAAAGTTCAGCTGCTGCGGCCAATAACGCATGTTAGGACCACTTAACCATTCATGAGATTCCTTAGCGGTGGTATGATTAATGGGCACGTTTTTGAAGATATCTCGCACCTTTAACGGAAAGGAATGGTTGTTAGAGATCCGCATGTTCAATGTCAAATCCAAACTTGGATGTTCATCAAATGAAACCGCGGGTATCGGATAAGTACCGGTACCAAGCAATAATTCCTTTGACCAACCTTGCACGGGCTTATGTTCGATATAACCAGAATTCTTCAGTTGATTGTCTATCTGATCGACCAGCGTAGGTTTCAAATCCTCGTTGCTGTACATCCTAGAGCCGTTATAGTAAATACCATCGGGCCTTCTTTCGAACTTACTGGGGTCTGCATGTGGAAACATCTTCCTAAATGCTCTCCAATTCCAGTAATCCCGGTTGTCGTGATGTGGCTGCTCCTCTACGTTATTCCCAAAAGCGTCGTACATTAGTATATATAATGGATGTTATACCATCAGCACCTCAGTTGTACCCAGATGTTCCCTATACTACACCTAACGAACTAAACGCTGAAAACTTTAGGCTCAACAAAGCGAACTTAATCCTGGCTTACTTGGAAGGGCAGGCAAAACACTATGAAAAAGTTAGAAAAAAGTACGTTAGAGCCCGGAGTACGCTACATAAGATTGCGATAACTTCAGGATCCATATCTGTTGTGTTAACGGGCTCTGGCGTTGCTACTTCGCTTACTGGGCCGGGAATAATCGTTGGAGTTCCTTTGGCCGGCGTTGGGGCAGCTTGTGGTATTATTTCGGCTGTTGCTACGGGTATTATGAAAAAGCTATCCACGAAAATATCCAAGCATGACACGACAATAGCTCTGTCTAGGGCTAAAGTAAATACTATTACCGACCTTGTCTCAAAGGCTTTGCGTGACAGAAAGATAGACGACGTAGAATTCTCGCTTATTCTGGCCGAAGAAGACAAATACGAGAAATTAAAGACGGACATAAGGAATAAAAAAACAGTCGTAAAAGATCTTTCCGAGGAATCTCGCAAAAAGATCTATCAAGAAGCGAAAGAAGAGCTTCAAAGAAAGCTTGCTCAGTAAACATCTGCTTCGAAAAGAGCGTGACGGGATTCTATTTACATATCGAACGTCAGTCTAGAAATTACGCGTAATATAAATTCAGTGAATTATTACGCGTAATATAAATTCAGTGAATTATTACGCGTAATATGAATTATTTGGCGAATTATTTGGCGAATTATTACGCGTAATATGAATTATTTGCATAACCTTATTTGGCAAATTATTACGCGTAATATAAATTCATCGTATGAATTACGCGTAATATGTTATTGTCGCCTCGGAATCCATCCCAATAGGGGGTGGTTGGGGTCAATTTTGTAAAATATTTCGTAAATTACGTTAGGGTAATAAGGAATATCCTTATCCAGCCGACAAAACATCCACTCGGCTTTTGTCATATCAGAAACCTCAGGAATAGACTTACCGGTAATTTCAGACAAAAGATAGGGAATAGCTTTGTAATATTTCCCTAGTTTTAATTTTTTCAATGTCTTCCGTAGGCTTTGTGGGGTTGGCTCTTCTAAATGGTCTATGATTTTCTTCTTTACTTCGTTGTTTAAATATACCGGTCGATAACCTTGGATATGACTCATCCAGTCTCTGAAGTATTTTATTCTCTTATATGGCGTTTTCTTACGACCTCCATTGGCGTAATATTGCTCTTTGGTAGCATTTGGTACGGCATTACGAATATTCTTACCACACTCGTAACACTGTGCTGACGTGTCATCTTCTATTTGCATTTTTTTACCACAACACCAAAAGGGTTCTGGCTTAGGTACGATAACTTTAGGTCTTAGACAAATTATGCAAAAGTCGTTAACGAACTTCTTACATTCGTGCATCGTATATTTATAAGATATTTTAACCTCCGTTTGCGGTAAATCTGCTGTACCCGTCTTCGTAAATCCGCGAGTTAAACCCGTATATCTTTGGCATCGATCGCGAGTCCCCCTACCTGCTGCTGTGAACTGATGGGTGATGGATTGATGGATGATTGAATGAGTGAACCGATGGGTGATGGATTGATGGATGATTGAATGAGTGAACCGATGGGTGATAGATTGATGGATGATTGAATGAGTGAACCGATGGGTGATTGATTGACGAGCATTGAATGAGTGAACCGATGGGTGATTGATTGATGGATCATTGAATGAGTGAACCGATGGGTGATTGATTTACGATCATTGAATGAGTGAACTGATGGGTGATTGATTGACGATCATTGAATGAGTGAACTGATGGGTGATTGATTGATGGATCATTGAATGAGTGAACCGATGGGTGATGGATTGATGAGCATTGAATGAGTGAACAGATGGGTGATTGATTGATGGATCATTGAATGAGTGAACCGATGGGTGATGGATTGATGGATCATTTAATGAGTGAACTGATGGATCATTGAATGAGTGAACCGATGGGTGATTGATTGATGGATGATTGAATGAGTGAACCGATGGGTGATTGATTGATGGATGATTGAATGAGTGAACCGATGGGTGATGGATTGATGGATCATTGAATGAGTGAACCGATGGGTGATTGATTGACGATCATTGAATGAGTGAACCGATGGGTGATTGATTGATGGATCATTGAATGAGTGAACCGATGGGTGATTGATTGAGAAACCATTGAATGAGTGAACCGATGGGTGATGGATTGATTGATGGATGATTGAATGAATAATTGAATGAACGGATTGATGAGTGATTGATTGGGAAGCACAGGTAGCATAACTGTGAGAGCGCTTGCCTGTCATCAATGCGACCTGAGTTTGAATCCCACCAGGTTCAGTGTAAACAAATGAATGAACAAACAAACATGTGATTTGTGTATGACTGGTTATTTTCTCATTTTGTGTGTAATTAATGGTCCCTTTCCTAATTGTGTTTCAGATAGGAATAATTGACCGAGTGGACCAGATATATAAATCAACAGTGTGGAGTTCTGGTTATGGTGGTTTTGGATTTGAGATAGGAAAGGTAAATGCTGCCACCATATAACAAAAGAAACAGTTTCTGTACCGCATTTTTATAAAAGATATTTAAACTTTATAAAATTCCTCCAACAACCTCCCAACCCTCCACTGACAACCCACCAACACCCTTCTGCTCACCTACCAACACCCTACTGATAACCTACCAACACCCTACTGACCACCTACCAACACCCTACTGACCACCTACCAACACCCTACTGATAACCTACCAACATCCTACTGACCACCTACCAACACCTTACTGACCACCTACCAACACCCTACTGACAACCCACCAACACCCTATTGATAACCTACCAACACCCTACAGACAACCTACCAACACCCTACTGACAACCTACCAACACCCTACTGACCACCTACCAACACCCTACTGACAACCTACCAACACCCTACAGACAACCTACCAACACCCTACTGACAACCTACCAACACCCTACTGACAACCTACCAACACCCTACTGGCAATCTACCAACACCCTACTGGCAATCTACCAACACCCTACTGACAACCTACCAACACCCTACTGACCACCTACCAACACCCTACTGACAACCTACCAACACCCTACTGGCAATCTACCAACACCCTACTGGCAACCTACCAACACCCTACAGACAACCTACCAACACCCTACTGACAACCTACCAACACCCTACTGACAACCTACCAACACCCTACTGACAACCCACCAACACCCTACTGACAACCTACCAACACCCTACTGACAACCTACCAACACCCTACTGACAACCTACCAACACCCTACTGACAACCTACCAACAAGTATATTTTGACCAAGTGTTTTTCTGGTATTTTCTTGATTGCAGGTGTTAGTCCACAAAGGGGCAACTACATCAGGTGATGGTGTGCATTACAATATGGAGAGAGGGTTATGGAACATTAAATCTTTACTGAAGGTAAACTTTGAATGTATAACATATTTATGACTTTTAGATACCTCAGCAATTTACAGTGTGGAGCTGTTGTACTTTATATTTAGTAAATTTGTTGTGTCACTCGGTGTCTTTGTTTTTTCTAGGTGTTTATTTATGTTGGATATATATTTAGTAAATTTGTACACTGTATCTTTTTTTTAGGTGTTCAGTTATCAGTCAGAATGGAAGAAGTTCTGCCTCGCTCACTTGTTCACATATCAAGACTTTGCTGATGGTGTCATTGGTCTTGCATATGTTGGAAACCCCAGGCGTAATGCTGTGGGTGGAATATGTACTGAGGGTATGTAATATGCTCATTCAAGTCCTGGACGTTGAAGAGGGTATTCCTGGAAAATGTACTAAGGATATGTAATAAGGAAATAAAGGGTGGGATAGTGGTATTATACTCTATCATCAGGATCATCATCAGCATCATCATCATTATCAATATCATCATCATCAATATCGTCAGCAACATCATCATCACCATCATCATCACCATCATCATCATCACTATCACCATCATCATCACTATCACCATCATCATTATCATCATCACCACCATTCTCATCATCATCACCATCATCATCATCACCATCATCATCAACATCATTATCATCATCACCATCATCATCATCATCATTATCATCATCATCATCATCATCACTATCACCATCATCACCATCATCATCATCATTATCATCATCATTATCATCATCATCAGTCACCATCATCATCAAGATCATCATCAGCATTATCATCATCATCATCATCATTGTCATTAAGGGTGTGAAAGTGGAAGTGTAATCTTCACTCACCACTGAGTTCCCAGCTTCAATTCCTCACATATATATATATATATATATATATATATTGTCAATGATAATCATTAAGTCTTTGCCACTTATAGAAATATGTTTTGTTTATTCAAAGACTACAGAACAGGTGAAGGAACATTGTACCTCAACACCGGCTTAAGTAGCAGTATCAACTGGAACAGGAGAGTCCTGACAGAGGAAGCAGACATCGTCACTGCACATGGTGAATATTCATAGTGACCTAAGTAACATTTTTTGTGCCATGGTCTAACACTGTCTTCATATGAAGAAGGGGGGGCTTAAAATACCCTTTTTGGCGATTAAAACACTCAAGTTTAATCAGAATGTCTTTTAACCATGGTCTAATAGAGCTTGTGAATGTTACTTTATAGCCTCCATCTTGATCGACGAAAACAAAGCGTTCCTCATCAGCTTCTCTTGTTAAATCAGCCAATAATCTTTTGATATGAGGGTTAATTTAATGTGATTTAATGACTGTCTTTAACCAACGTCTAATGGATCTTGTGAATGTTACTTCATAACCACCATCTTGATCGAAGATAACAAAGCGTTCCTCATCAGCTTCTCTTGTTAAATCAGCCAATAATCTTTTGATATGAGGGTTAATTTAAGTTGATTTAATGACTGTCTTTAACCATGGTCTAATAGAGCTTGTGAATGTTACTTCATAACCACCATCTTGATTGAAGATAACAAAGCATTCCTCATTAGCTTCTCTTGTTTAGTCAGCCAATAATCTTTTGATATGAGGTTCAATTTAAGGGAGCTAACTACACCTTTTGGGGAGTAAAGCACTCAAGATCTATAGACTGTCTCTTAGACCTTAAATCAAAGCACTGGTGGGGAAAGATAGGGTAAAGTTACACACACCTTCGTTACTTGTTTGGATTTCAATTTGATTACACATAGCTCTAGCTTTAATATCCTTAAAACGGAATCTGGTGAAGTCACCTGTGCATTCAGTCGCCCCAAGACAAGTTGCCGGGAGTCGGGTTCGGTCGCCCATAATGCATGGTTCAGTCGCCTGGAGTTCATTATTTAAGGGAATTATCAAACCAATAACACAAATATAACTCATTTAGCAGTACTGTAGTTAAGCTTTATAAAACATTTGTAAGACATTTTAGATTAGTTTTGGGCAATTTTTACGAGGTAATTCCTTAAAACAGAGCACTACATTGGACTTCATTTTGATTCCTTGTAGCTGCAGCTTTAAATAACCTTAAAACAGTGCACTGGTGGGGAAAGAGTTATCTTAATTACTGCCTATTCGTTGAAGATTTTTTTGTAAACATAGCATTTCATCATTAAAATAATGACTCATCGCGACAGGAGGCACTCAGATGTTATTGGGTAGTCTTTCACATTTATTTTTTTCTAATCATGTATACATCTACCTTAATAGGCCATTTCACGGATCCCGTTACTCAACCTCAGCCCCGTCAGCGTGTAATATATATTCTTTAGAAATTGACTACAACCTGTGAAATTTTTAAGTGTTTCAATTGTTTGTTGATGTGTAAATTCCTTTCATTACTGCGGACTGTAGTCAAATTCTAAAGAATAATTACGTGCTGACGAGGCTGAGGTTGAGTAAGGGGATCTGTGAAATGGCCTATTAATGTTATAGCTATTTTCCAATAAAAGTCATTGAAATAAGGCCTTACGTTATTCATCCACTCACAAATGTATGATCAATTTTAAGCACTTTTTTAATGAATATCTTTTTATTTTCATATTTTCTGACTGCTCTCATTGAATGCAGAATTTGGTAAGTAAAGATTCCATCAGTCAGTCAGTCAGTCAGTCAGTCAGTCAGTCAGTCAGTCAGTCAGTCAGTCAGTCAGTCAGTCAGTCTGTCTGTCTGTCTGTCTGTCAGTCAGTCAGTCAGTCTGTCTGTCTGTCTGTCAGTCAGTCAGTCAGTCAGTCAGTCTGTCAGTCAGTCAGTCAGTCAGTCAGTCAGTCTGTCAGTCGATCAATCAATCAATCAATTTTGGGAATCATATATTCCATTCTGTTCCATGAGAAAAGCTACAACTTTCCTGCATTTTGATTGGCTGTATTTTCAATGCTGTGGGATAAATGACAGTGTAAACCCTATGCAAAAAATCATGAATCAAATTTGCTTAGTTGTGGAATTGTTTATTATTGTACAGGTCATAACTTTGGTAGTGAGCATGATCCTGATAATGCAGAGTGCGCTCCAAGTGAGAGGAGCGGAGGGAAGTACATCATGTACCCTGCATCTGTCAGTGGACAGAGAGCCAATAATAAGGTAATTTTGATTATTACACGGGTTCTTATATGATTTCCGAGCCCATCCCACGCGGCTTACCGCCTCATCTCTCAGGTAATTTTGATAGGAAATTTCAAAAATTTGATAATACGAATTTTGACATGGCATAGGAGAGTTAGAAAATATCCAGTTGGCACTAATTGAAGAGAGAAGATAGGAAGTAGAATAGATGTTTTTCTTGGTGTGACAATATTTTTCCAATTAAACTTGACAAACCTTGAATGAATAGCAGCTGTCGTTTTGAAACTCGTCGGGATACCATCGTTATTCCTTTCGTATCCTTTGGGATACTCATGAATCTTATCTTTTGTCAGTTCTTCCCTCTGACAAAGAACCTGGTACTTTTCGCTGCTCTTGCAAACATTGTTATACTTATATAGCCTCTCACACTTCTGTTGTCTGAACTGTGAACAACTTGCTTCATTAGAATCCTTTGTGTGTTCTTCCTGGCGTGGTCGATCCATTGTTTTTAGCATTCATTTACACTACCAGGTCTTTTCTTACAGAGGTTTTCACCCTGCAGTAAAAGACAAATTAGTGCAGTACTCAAAGCCAAATCACAACTGTGCTTTACAGGTATGAACTGAACTTAAACCATCTTTGATGATGACTAGTTTTTTTAGTTGAGTCAAATGTCTCGTAGTAGCTAATTTTATCACCGTAGGTGCGAAAGGTAGTAGACTGACCTTTTGGACTGACTCCGACAAAGGACTAACCTCCGAAACGTCAGTCTACTACATGTATCTTTCATACCTACAGTGATAAAATTACCTACTACGACACATTTAAACCATCTTTGCTTTTTGATTGATAATTATTATCTATTAGACCCTATGTCATTTCAGTGGAGGCAGCATGGTTGAGTAGTCATAGCATTAGTCTCACAATCCGGTGGTCTCGCACTCCGGTGGTGCCGGGTTCAAGTCCCGCTGTGGCCACTAGCTGAGACTGTATTTGTCCTGATTCCTGATTTGTTCAGATTCAGTTTCTCGACCATGCTTGTAAATAGCCTACTGGTTTGCCTCCTTGCCAGTTGGGATTCTTAACACACTTTATGTTTCTTTTATCATTAATTCATTTCAGTTTATTAATTTGTGGACTACACTATAAATTAGCAGTCAATTAAGTGTACTTTCCACATTAAATAAGGTCGTATTTTTAAATGTTATTCTCTAGAGTATTAGATATCATTATATCTTTCTTATATCATTATTTCTTGCCATGATGACCAGCCAAATTAGTCTTAGCTCGGCTGTTCCCTGATTTCTGTATCAACATTAGTCATCAAATTGGCTGGCAAGGCAAGTTCTGCAGTTTCTGTCTGCGAAAACCAGGAGCGGGAGGTCGTGGTTCAAGCCTCGGCTGAAACAACACTTAGGGTCTTAAAATATCTGAGGAGAAGGTGCTACCTTTGTAATTACATCTGCAAATGGTTACACTTTCAAGTGGCTCTGGTGACCACTTTAAATGGCGGTCCCGTCTCTCCACACTCATCATTACTAAGCAATATAGGAGGGACATAAAAGAACCACTGAGGACGTAAAGAAACCCTGGCAGTGACCACCCTCAGTGCCTACACCTCATACTAACCATCTCTCAGTGCTTGTAAATTGCACAAAACGCAATCTGTCATTCACAACTCAATGTAAAGCTCCTTTGATTATATCCACATAGAAAAGTCGCTATATAAATCATAAATCATTACAACTGGCCTGGACTTAATGTTTGCCAATCTCCCTCCCCCACCTTCTAGACATATAAATATTAAGATATAAAATTTACTCTATATTTCAAATACTTCAGAACCCAGAGAGAGAATTTGTGGAAATTACAAGAAAGAGCCAGGAGAAGAGTGTGACCCTGGAAATCTTGGGACTTCAGACAGCGATTGCTGTACGATGGACTGTAAGCTAAAGCCAGGAGCCCAGTGCAGGTAATGTAACAAACATGGATATAACAAGCTCTCTGATTGGTAAATTAACAGTGTGCATCCCAAAATTGGTTGTGGACACTGACCTAATTGAGAAGAGCAAGCTGTGTAGGATAAATTTTAATTTTTCTCGATTAACGAAGATTTTTTAGTGCTTTTCCTTTGTCATAAAGCATTGGTCATTGATTATAAGTGTGCTT
Organism: Actinia tenebrosa; assembly: GCF_029948245.1. Classification (NCBI taxonomy): domain Eukaryota; kingdom Metazoa; phylum Cnidaria; class Anthozoa; order Actiniaria; family Actiniidae; genus Actinia; species Actinia tenebrosa. The sequence goes on along the minus strand of NW_028292573.1, from coordinate 8,749,090 downwards.
CCAATGAGTTTTTGATACATTTGGTCGGATGCTTAAGCACTCAAGAAGCTAGAGTAGCACTTGGCTATGCCTTGTGCTACTCTTACGCTTCCTTCACCAATCCTCCATTAACTGTGAAAACTGTAGTAAAATTGTCCACACGCAGAAGCATACAATCGATAACCAGGGGTAACCATGACAACCTTGCATGGGTCAGCTTCGGCAGGTGTGGCACTGTAATTGTCGGTGGAATAGTTAATATTGAACTCCTAAAGTTTGTAGGTTGGATCCAAGCAGCGATAAGCTAGGGTGATAGCTAAACAAAGCTTGGCATTCAAGTTATAGACACCATGCATGTGACGTCAAAGCAGCTCGATCTGGGGGACAAAACAAAAGAATTTCAATCTCCTGAGAAACGGAACTTATTGTTTTGTCCCCCAGATTGAGCTGCATTCCAATGTGCTGCAAGGGGTCTATAGCTAAATGATCATTTCATATATGCACCACTGGTTTTATATATAAGCCATACAAAATTAAAGTTTTGCTTCTGTGTGCCGATTAAATAACTTTTAGATTCAGACAATCCAACTTCAAAACTAAAAAAATACTTAGCAATTCATGTAATGTTTAATAAATGAGTAGGATTGTTTTATCGGGTATAAAACTTAAAACATGAGGCATAGCCGAGTGGTTTTAGACCCATTAAAGCACGATCTGTAAGTTTATTAGTTGTAAGTTCTCATATTGCTCCGAATTCTTTACGAAATGAACCAAGTTTGATAGAGAAAATCCAAGTTAAAGTTTATGCAAATGAAGACGAATCTATATCAGATATAAAACCTCCTTCATGGTCATTATTGTGTTTCCTTCATGAATTATTAATGAGTTTTTTAAATATTACTGAGAGGATGTTTAACGTTACATGGTTTTTTTTTTCTATTAGTGATGGATATGATTCTCCTTGCTGCAAGGGCTGCCATTTTGTCCAAAAGAGGACAATTTGTCGCAATGCAAACCCTTCCTTCTGTGAAGCACAAGCTTTCTGCAAGGACAATGAAGCAACATGCCCTGAATCACCACCGCTACCTGACAATACTACCTGTATTGAAAGGTATGATTGATACTGTGTAGGCTGTCTGTTTATCTGTCTGTCCATCTATCCCCTCCATCTTCCCATCCATTTATCCATCCATCCCTCCTTCAGATCTCTCTACTTCGTGTTTTTTCTCTTATAAAAATTCTACCCGTATTGAAATGATACTGTGTAGACTGTCTGTTTATCTGTCTCTCCATCTATCCCCTCCATCTTCCCATCCATTTATCCATCCATCCATCCCTACATCCAATCTCTCTACTTCAAGTGGTTTTTTATCATTTAAAAACAATACCTGTATTAAAAGGTATGATACTGTGTAGACTGTATTTTTATCTGTCTGTCCATCTATACCCTCCATCTTCCCATCCATCCATCCCTCCCTCCAATCTCTCTACTCCAAGTGTTTTTTTTCTCTAACAAAAATTCTACCTGTATTGAAATGATACTGTGTAGACTGTCTGTTTATCTGTCTGTCCTCTATCCCATCCATCTTCCCATCCATTTATCCATCCATCCATCCCTCCCTCTGATCTCTCTACTTCAAGTGTTTTTTTCTCATTTAAAGATACTACTGTAGTGAAAGGTATGATGCTGCACAGACTGTCTATTTATCTGTCTGTTTAAAAAATTCGAATTCTTCACAGTTCAAGTGTCGTCACTGTAAGAAATGTTTCTTTATAATGTATGCTATTTTTCCTTTAGGGGTAAGTGCAAAGCAGGCAAATGTGTAGACTTCTGCGTTGGGGAAAACTTGCTCCCCTGCATGTGCACCAATATTGAAGATGGATGCAAGGTGTGTTGTCAGAAGGATGAGAATTCAACATGCGTTGCCTGGAAGAACCAAACTAGTGGGGGTTTTTTGGAGCTGAATGACGGGAGGCCATGTGTCGCTGGGCGCTGTAGACAGGTAAACTTGCCATCGTAAAACAACTATATTTGTGTTTACATTGTAATTGAAAACATCTTGGTTTAAGACATATTTTTATTGTAGGAAATTGGCTTTGTGGAAACAAAAAAAAGTTTTGGCCCATTTCTGTTTATAATTCCCAGTGACCTAAATCCCAGTCCTAGTGATAAACCTTGGGGATATCCCATGTTAGTGATTCTATTTTACATTCTCAGTGACCTAAATCCCAGTCCTAGTGATGAACCTTGGGGATATCCCATGTTAGTGATTCAATTTTACATTCTCAGTGACCTAAATCCCAGTCCTAGTGATGAACCTTGGGGGAATCCCATGTTAGTGATTCTATTTTACATTCTCAGTGACCTAAATCCCAGTCCTAGTGATGAACCTTGGGGGAATCCCATGTTAGTGATTCTATTTTACATTCTCAGTGACCTAAATCCCAGTCCTAGTGATGAACCTTGGGGATGTCCCATGTTAGTGATTCAATTTTACATTCTCAGTGACCTAAATCCCAGTCCTAGTGATGAACCTTGGGGGAATCCCATGTTGGTGATTCTATTTTACATTCTCAGTGACCTGAATCCTGGTCCTAGTGATGAACCTTGGGGGAATCCCATGTTGGTAATTCAATATCCCATTCACAGTGACCTACGAATCTCATTCCTAGAGTACCTTGCAGAAATTATATTTCTAAATTCCAATCCCATTTCTTTAATTCCCATTCTTAATACCATTTCCCATTTTAGCTTTTCTTGTCCCTCATCATCGTAACACCAGTAATAGACCTAATCCACTGTTTTCCCATTTCGTACCACGTGTCATGATTTGTCATGAGTATCATTCCTTTGTTTAACTGTTGTTCATGAGAAGACACATTATGAATACAACTCAAACAAAGAATCTTATTCTCAAGACCATGTGTTATTTCCTAGAGTATCATTTCTTTGTTTAACGGTTGCGCATGAGAAGACACATGAATATGGATACAACTCAAACAAAGAATGTTATACTCAAGACCATGTGTCATTCCCTAGAGTATCATTTCTTTGTTTAATGGTTGCGCATGAGAAGACACATGAATATGGATACAACTCAAACAAAGAATCTTGTTCTCAAGAGAGTGACACGTGGTCTAAAATGGGCAAAGCATTACGCCCCAGTGGATTTGGTCCATAATAGAGTTTCTTTTTCAGGGCAAGTGCGAGAAAAGCTCTCAAGATGCTATCGAACGATTCTGGAGTCTGCTCACCAACCTGGATATCAACACGTTTGTGGAGTTTATGAGAGCAAACATCGTTGGCACAATCATGTTCTTCTCGTTATGTATATGGATCCCAGTCAGCTGTATTGTCCATAGAATCGTAAGTAATATTAGGGACTTCAAGAGGTAGGTAGGTAGGTAAAACTTTATTTAAACACGCTTGCCCCGTCAACTAAAGCTGATTTCCACAAGGGGCGTGTGGATAAATATTACAATGAAAAGCTAATACTATTTTATATCCTAATCAATAATAATAAAAAATAGATATAAAAATAAAATTAATATTACTGTTAAGATTTGTAAAATCTGCGATGGCGACGTCAACCGAAAGTGTAAATAATAGAGAGTGTAAGATTCTCGTTTACGGCAAACGTAAAATGTCAGTTGACCATTAAAAAATCATTTAAAATTAGTGAAAAGGAATCGCAAAAATCTCCAAGTAGTAGATAAACAAAAGAATACTTGTCTTTGTCGAGAAGGTTTGTAAAAGGTAAAGTGAAATGTAGGGAAACGATGAAAACGTGGTCACGTTTGCCGTTTGCAGGAAGGAAAAACGTGAATCTTAATCTGCCTAATAACAAGACGCGGACGTCAAAGACGATGACAAGAGCGCATTTTTTCGTGCGCGCGCCGAGATAGTGTCCTAGACAGGACATAAAAATGCTGCTAGTAATAGGCAGAATTATTATGATATATTGATGGACATAAGGTCATTTTCTTTTCTTTACATTTTTGTAGGATGTAAAGAACGATAAAGAAGTCAAGAAGGAAATAGAATGGAGAGATCCGAAGGTTGGTAATTGTTTATTGAAATAATTTTAATAGTATTTTTATTAATTAAAACTCATACAGTACCGTAAGTAAGACCATATGCAGGCACTTTTGCAGGTAACGAATACAATTATGTCATTTAGAATTGAACAAAAAAAAAACTTTCTTAATAATTTTCAATCAGCTGAATGAATCTCATTACCAGCCTACAGTGACAGGCAAACACTGCCCGTCATGTGCTATCAACCAGAGAGTATTCTATTGCTTGGTATCAATCACCTGAATGAATCTCATGAATCTCATTACCAGCCTACAATGACAGGCAAACACTGCTCGTCATGTTTTATCAACCAAAGAGTATTCTATTGCTTGGTATCAATCAGCTGAATGAATCTCATGAATCTCATTACCAGCCTACAATGACAGGCAAACACTGCCCGTCATGTGCTATCAACCAGAGAGTATTCTATTGTTTGGTATCAATCAGCTGAATGAATCTCATGAATCTCATGAATCTCATTACCAGCCTACAATGACAGGCAAACACTGCCTGTCATGTGCTATCAACCAGAGAGTATTCTATTGCTTGGTATCAATCAGCTGAATGAATCTCATGAATCTCATTACCAGCCTACAATGACAGGCAAACACTGCCCGTCATGTGCTATCAACCAGAGAGTATTCTATTGTTTGGTATCAATCAGCTGAATGAATCTCATGAATCTCATTACCAGCCTACAATGACAGGCAAACACTGCCCGTCATGTGCTATCAACCAGAGAGTATTCTATTGTTTGGTATCAATCAGCTGAATGAATCTCATGAATCTCATTAACAGCCTTCAGTGTAAAGCCAACACTGCCCCCCATGCTCAGTCATTCAATGTACTTTAGCTAACGTTCTGTCGAAAACTTGCCAAATATCTGGCCATGGCAAAAGATGCCACACAAGACCAGGAATGAGGTATATTGATAGCAATCAATATGTTTTACAATCTATTTTTCTATTCCTAGAACACACAACTTCTACGACCAGTGGAGACAACAAGAAAAGGAGAATTCATCTACAGACAAGATTCCTTTATGCGGCCCAGTAAGGCAACTAAGCCACTGAAACTGAGGCCTGTTTATGTCAAGACACATCGCCGACCAACCCTTGATGTTGCTACGGTCAATGAAAGCAGCTTTTAGCCTGTTTGTTCTTTTTTTTTTCTCCATTCAAGTCCTTGAAAAGCTAACGGTAATGTTCCTGAATAGTTAAATAACTTTAATATAGATGTAATAATGAAGTAGTTTCAATGAGAGAGAGAAAGAGGAACAGTTGTAGAACAACTCCATCAGGATAAGAATTTGAAAATCATTAAATTAAGTCACTAATGGCTTTTTTGTTTTAGCTTAATTTAATGGCTTTCCTTGAGAATGTTTTTTAATATAAGTGGGAAACATACGGTACTGACTTACAGCACGTACAAGGTATGACATGCCGTAACATTGAAATGGCTTCCCATAGAAGAATGTTATCGTATGAGTGGGAAACATACGGTACTGACTTACAGCACGTACACAGTACGACATGCCGTAACATTAAAATGGCTCAAGAGTTTGTAGTAACAATAAAATTATGGGAAAATAAGATTAAACTACAAATAGGCCATTTGCAGTTAACGGTCACGTGTCTGTACTGGACTGCAAAATTTTTGTTTTTGTATTAAATTGGTGATTCTTTTTAGCTACTTGTAAAGAACTGAATTAAACGACATGTAACCAGTGTGTTACGAAATGCAGTTTTATTACGATCTCTCGAAACAGGTTGTAGAAAGTTTGTTTGCTCACCAGTATATTTCACCCATGGGAATCAAGATGTTCATTCATTTGCTCTCAGTGAATTAATCAGCACGTGATTGTTTAGCTGCAAAGGGCCTATTCACTAAATCCCACAAAATATGCTCTATCACAACTGCAATAAAATGAATTATAGAATTAAATCTTTTTGGTTCAGTCCATAATAAGTTTATAATTTCTAGCTAGCATCTAGTTAATTAAACAATTTAGTAAATGTGTTTTAAAATTGGTTTGATATGAATGTGTATCCCTCTTTGAAAATACCGCCAATCGGAATGCAAGCTATTTTTCCCATAGAAGCCGGTGTTTCGAATTACAAGGAACAACAAATAACCATAAATACCTCCTCATACGCCATCATGCAAACGGTCTATTAGGGTCTACTAATGTGTATTTATCATATCTACTTCAAACTATTATATAACTAGAATGTATATAATTTGGATGTCAATGTTTTTTTGTTAAAAACTTAAAATAACTGAATAAAAGTCATTAGTTCCACTACATTTCAAAATTGTTTATTTTCATGTGTTTATTCGTATATGCTACCCTAGGTCTTCTACCCATGAAGTGAGAATGAAAGTACTGCAAAATCTCAGTTATAAGATATTTGTTAACAGTTAATATTTCCAGTTATAACCCACCTGGTTATAAGCCATCTAGTCTGCTAATGCAAATATAATTCCAGTTATAACCCCCCTGGTTATAATCCCACTAGTCTACTAACACAAATATCCTTCCAGTTATAGGCCCCCCTGGTTATAACCCCACTAGTCTACTAACACAAATATCCTTCCTGTTATAACCCCCCTGGTTATAACCCCACTAGTTTACTAACATAAATATCCTTCCAGTTATAACCCCCCCTGGTTATAATCCCACTAGTCTACTAATGCAAATATACTTCCAGTTATAAGTACCCCTGGTTATAAACCTACTAGTCTACTAACACAAATATCCTTCCAGAGTGATACGCATACCCGGTTATAACCCCACTAGTCTGATAACACAAATATCCTTCCAGTTATAACCCCCCTGGTTATAAGTCCTCTAGTCTGCTAATGCAAATATACTTCCAGTTATAACCCCCCCTGGTTATAACCCCACTAGTCTACTAACACAAATATCCTTCCAGTTATAACCCCCCCTGGTTATAATCCCACTAGTCTACTAATGCAAATATACTTCCAATTATAAGTACCCCTGGTTATAAACCTACTAGTCTACTAACACAAATATCCTTCCAGAGTCATACGCATACCCAGTTATAACCCCACTAGTCTGATAGCACATATTCTGGACTTAAGTCGGCTAGGACCACTTTGTTGGGCTAGTCAAGAAAAGGTTTAAAAAAAATTGCTTTGGGCTACCTGTGTTACGCGTCCAGAACGATGACTACTGAGGCATAAAATAATAAAAAAGAATACAGACAATAAGCCCGTGAAAAAATACTCACTAATCAGTGTTAAATTGTACTTTTAACAATAGAAACAAAGAATTAGCACATTTAGTACTTTTTAACGGATTTAGTGTCCTTTTTTATAACTGTCTTTCTGATTGGTCTAAAATTGAGGATATTATCCAATTACATTGAGCGTAGTATCGTATATCTTCGGGGGGCGCGCTTGTCATAAAACCACGTGCTGAGCTCTTTTCGTCCTTCTTCTCTTTCAACTGTAGAAGGGAGTTTCCTTGTCGAAAATTTTTTCAACTTTTCTCCAACTTTAGCAAGCCTTTGCACCACAATCATGGTTTTACCAAGAGTCTATTTCGATATAAGCGCTGGGGGACAATCTCTAGGACGCATCGTGATGGAGGTAAATAGCTTTTTTCGTTTAAAAAGTTGAATAAATTGTCTCGACGTTTTGACCATGCACGCTGTTCCGCTTTGAATGTTTTAGAATGTCCTTTTTTATTCATTTTGATTTCAAAGAAGCAGCATCTTTATAATTAACTTGTTTGCTTTGACTTTGTTTTAGCTTCGTTCCGATGTGGTACCAAAAACTGCTGGTAGGTATAACGATTTTTTGATTTAAGGTTCAGATTTTTAAACGTGTCTGTCGAAAAAATTCCAAAGTGACAGACCCTCGAACTTGATAGATCTATAACCATTAATACAGCAACTCCGTTTTTTCTTTTAAGTCCAAAATTATGTACAGAACGACTTTACAAACCTCCTTAAATTATTATAAAACCTTAAATATGGTTAAAAATTTTTAGCATGTGTAAAGTGAGTTTTTCCTCTGAATAAATGATTTGACTGTTAACATTCTATTTTCGCTTTTAATATAAAACCATGAATTATGGAATAGTTTGGCTCGAAAAAAATGATCGAGTAGAAATTAGTTATAAAATCTAATACAATATTTTTAAATTTTCAGTTTTTTTCTGAAATCTTGGTGATATAGATTGCATTTGATCGAATTCTTTTATCACTATTACCAAAATGCTTTATAAAATACCTTTTACAAACCTCACGATTGGATGGGAGCTTGTGCTATATGAGAGCACACTGCATATGCATGCACTTTCTATTTTATCATTCATTATTTCATTACAAAATTAAAAAGGTGTCAGAATCAAAAAATTCTTTCGACGTGTTTCTTAGAATGGCTTATATTTTGATTTCAAAACATAAAAAATATAGGATATAGACACTTTAAGATCTGCAATCCAAACTCTATAACCAGCAAAAACAAAATCCAGACCATGAGAATGGATTAATCTGCTGCTTTTGCAGGATCTGCTGCCAATCTGTTAAAATTTTACTTTGAGTTAGGAATCCTGAATAAATTATTTGCAAAATCCGCCAACCATAGATCTATTTACTCCCCTTCATATAGTGATAAAGTGGATATATCACAAGTTCAAGCGTATTTTTTTTCCTTCGTTCAAGCGTATTGTGGATAGGAAATCGCACGAAGTACAATTCAAATTTATGGAAACGAGCGATGTTTTGAAAGTTTTCAAGATTGGACGAGCCTTTTAGGCGCGTCCAATTTGAGATGAGAACTGTCAAAACATCAGGAGTATCTATAAATTCTGAATGGTATGAGAACATTGAGCAATTTTTTTGTTTATAATACACTCAACAAAATTGAGCAACTTAATTGGGACTCTACAGAGTACAATTTGGGATTTAATTGTACTCCTCTTGTCCAATCAGAATTGAGTAATTTTGTTGAGTGTGTTATAAAAAGTCTAATTCCAATTTTTTCATAGAAAACTTCCGTGCCTTGTGTACTGGAGAGAAGGGCTTTGGCTACAAGGGATCTGTATTCCATCGTGTCATTCCAGGCTTCATGTGTCAGGTATGTATATGAAAAAGATCTCTTGATAGTTGCTTGGTACCTTCCACCTTGTAAGAATGTTATGTTATCATTCTAATGAAAGATTGAAGGACATTGATTGTCTTATAATGATGGGTATCCCCCTTTGTAGGACCCCCCTCCCTCTCCAATGTAAATGGAGACATGTTGATTTTATATATTTTGAAGGTAGGGTATTTTATGACACCTTAAGTGCCTTTCACCCTTCTGACAATATTCACAGTATTGATTCTACATGGGGTAAGATGTTGTTGCTGAAAATAATTATATCTTTGAGTGCAGCTTCTGGAAGTTATAAAGCTTTTTCCATGCCATATGCTAATGCTGTGACCTATGAGGAGTAATCATTTGACATACAAAATATTACTGGCACAGATGAATTAAATTTGAAATGTATCATGGTTTTCCCCAATGCTCTCATGTAGAATCAATACTGCGAATATTGTCAGAAGGGTGATTGAATAATTTGCTTTTCTAACTCGCTTCAATTTTACAATTTCATTAATAATTCAAAACAAACTAATTCTGTAAAGAAATAGACTTCAATATCCAGGGCTTGATTAGCTCCAGATGTTGGACAGTTGTCCAGTAAATACTAGTAGTTTTGACTGGTGAATATTCAGTCTGGCCTGACATGCTGACAGGACTCTTCTGTTAGGATGTGGAATATGAAAAAATATATTCACTCTAGATTTGAAAAAATATATTCACTCAAGATTGCAAAGCATAAGCAGAACTTTCAATTACATGCGACTTCTGACATTATAGCTTTACTCTTGCTATCCCCCCCCCCCCCCCCCCAATTTTGGCTCCCCACAGTGGAGTTTTGCTGTATGTGTGTTTGGTTTCCCAGCCCATGTGACAAAGCTTATGAAAAATAAATTATATTTTCACAAATCTTTTTTTTTTCCACACTTTAATTTTACACTTTTTTTAAAATTGAGAACTTACTGCAGTTTTTGATATTCTGTTAACTCGGTAGTTACAAGCTGCACGCAGAAATTTGGTTTTTCGCTGCCGCCAATCAAAAGTAATCATTTGGTACATTTTATGCTCTTAACTGGTGGCAGTGAAAATCAATTTTACAACTAGTCCATTGAAATGTCCGAGTTTACAGAATATCGAAAACTGCAGTGTGAAAACATCGCGTAACACGTTGGTGCCTTAATTTTCCAGGGAGGTGATTTTACCAGAGGAAATGGAACTGGCGGCAAGTCAATCTATGGTGAAAAATTTGCTGATGAGAACTTCCAACTGAAGCACACTGACAAAGGTAAAGGAATGGGATGTCATTTTTCCACTGTTTTGATTGCTTCGTCTTGATCAAGAGAAAAGATGCAGTCAATCGACCATTTTACCACTTGATTACAGACTCATTTACTCAGGCTTAGCATCATATCAGTGTCTAAATATTCACAAATACTGACAGTAAAGTAAAGAATGCACAACTTTAACAATATAAACACTTTGAAATCCCATAGATCTTCACATGAAGAACACATGAATATTCTGCACAAAGTCGAGGCTAACCCTGAGCAACAGAACTATGTTTCTCATTTACTTAATTGATATACAGTCAATGTCATTAACGTTGTCCACCGAAAAAAGACATTTACATATCAATTACACATTTACGCATTTAGACTAAAAGATATATCACGTGTTTCATTATGTATTCTTTGCCTCGTGTGCGTCAGCCTGAACTTTAAATATAAAATTCAACTTGTGAATCGAAAATCCAGAATGCCCTGACTATTTAGTGAGAATTTAAGATGAAGAATGGTATTTCAGCATTTGTCTTATGCCAGAACCTTCTAGGAAACACGTGATATTTCTTTTAGTCTAAATGTGTAAATGTGTAAATGTCTTTTTTTGGTGGAAAACATTAATGACATTGACTGTATTTGTTTGACTTTGTGCTGCAAGGGGTCTATAGAAACAGCTGATGAATGTTGCATGGGATAAAAATGTAAATATTCCAATTTTTTTGGTGGACAACGTTAATGATATTGACTGTATTTGTTTGACTTTGTGCTGCAAGGGGTCTATAGAAACAGCTGATGAATGTTGCATGGGATAAAAATGTACTGTAAATATTCCAATTCTATTTTAGGTATTTTATCAATGGCCAATGCTGGACCTAACACAAATGGATCCCAGTTCTTCATCTGTACTGCTAAAACATCTTGGCTTGACGGCAAGCATGTAGTCTTTGGTAGTGTTGTCGAAGGGTATGACAACGTCATAAAAAGAGTTGAAAGTTTTGGAAGTGATGGTGGTAAAACTTCCAAAACCATTAAGATTGAAGACTGTGGTCAACTATAAAATGTTAAGTGCTTTTTTTGAGAACCAAGTAATCTCTGCATTTACAATTCAGTAATCAGGCCAAAATAAAAAAGTGCTTCCTGTTGCGCAACCGACCCTAATTTTCTTGCCAATTTTTGCCGACCCTAATATTTTTTTCATTCCCAAATGCACCACAGGGTTCCCAGTAAGCTCATTTCCACTGTTGTATCAGTAAAAAAAATCCGACCTACTGACCCCAATTATTTTTCTCATGCAACAGGAAACACACTTATTTTTTTGTTTGGCCTTAGTCATGCATAATATAGTCTACCTTGTAACACCTGATTAAATAAATTTGGTACTATCTAATAAACAGTGTTTCCTTTTACGTGCATGTTTAAGTCTTGTTTTTTTATTCATTTAAAGTGAATATCAAGGGAAAAAACTTATTTTCAAAATCATTTGCACATGAACAGTGTAGTGGTATGGTTGCAGTATTATTGTATGTGGTTTTCTCTTAAGATATAAACATTTGAAATATCAAAATGCAAATTTAATGAGATGATGTAATTTCAAGACTATGTTACATTTTGCAGCATAATTTGCGACAAGCCCAAACCAGAGCGCGTCCTGATATTCTGATCTTCATCAAGGGTGGAAGGGTGAGTTAGCCTGCTGTGCAGACGGAAAGGAATGAGCCGACACTAAAAATGTCTGCACAGCAGGCTAAGGGTAGGTGGGTCCCTTCACCTTTCAGATGGTGACTAAAGCCATGTGCATTGGGATGAGACACACACCTATATATATTTATATATTATGTAATGTTTCAAATACGAGTTGCTGTATTCTATTGGGGTATCAAAATCTGAGTGGAATTTCAAATGCCGAGGCGTAATAATAATAATAATAATAATAAGACAAATATTTATGCAGGATAAAGACCCTTCAACAATAATGCTGTTATCAATGGGGGTCCTGCTAAAAATAACATAAAGAAACTAAATGTTAAAAAAACTAAAAATAAAAAATAGCCCTCTAAAATAATAAAAATATAAATTAGATCATATATAATAAATTCAATTATAGTGTTCATCTAAAAGTTTTTTAAAATCTTTAAAATCCTTAAAATTTTTTGTCCTTCTTATATCCATAGGAAGTTCATTGCATATTCTGTCTTAAGAGTTGTAAGTTTAATGTGTAGCCGATGCATTTGGAATTCCACAAGGATTTTGAAACCCCAATAGAATACAGTGACGAGTATTTGACACAACATCTTTTACTCTTTTTGTTATGTTTGTTTTTATTTCAAAGTTCTAGTACTTTGAAATATTTCAAAGTCCGAGTAGTAGGACTTTGAAATTGCTTACTATCAATCACGTGACTTTTTGGAGTTGACTGGGGGGCAAACAAGCGGTTGACTGGGGGACAACTAGCAGATGCTAAGTCAAAACATATCAAAATAAGTCCTCAATCTTAATTGTATTTGACTATTTTCACGACATCAAACCAGAAAAGAAGAGATCAAAACAACCTCCAGGATTCTACAAGCCATCAAAAAAGAGCTATTACCGGAAGTGACGTCTATTGATAGCAACCTATATTTCAAAGTACTAGAACTTTGAATTGGGTGCGGTCATATTTGATGGGGGTTTCAAGCTACTGCATGTGGTACGAAAAAGAAACTCTGGTTGGTTGATGAGCTCATGAATAATTAATGAGTATAAGATATATATTTATATATTTATAGATAAAGAATGTAGCGGCAGTGGGTGTGGAGGGAACCTAATGGAAGAGCCCTGTTTGGGTAGTGGTGGTTGTAAAATATAAGGTTTCTTTAGTTTTAAAGTGACACCTAGTCTTGTCCAGGTGTGCGTGTTGTGCATGTTCAATTTATCCAACATGGTGGATGTAAAAACCTCGATAGCTGTTATTACAGTTGAGCCTGCAATGATAAATTCTTTTGTCTTAAGATTCATACAAGTGAGGCTATAGGGCCGATACAATGCTTGTTGACTCCATATAACTGCTTTATTAAGTTGCAGGGAGCTCATGTTTTCATGATAGAGTTGAGAAGGGCGTAATTATTCGGGACATAATATGAGGGCGGTTATTGCTTGCCTACAACATGAAATTGGGGTTAAAGGGAATTTTCATCTTGATTCTGAGGGGGGGGATTTTAATTATTTTATTTTAACCGTACTTGCAAAGATATTCCACCTTGTCAGCCATCAAGCATGATTCGATTTGAAGGTAAAAAACGTAATCAATTATTGTTTTTTTAATTCTGTAATTTATAGTGCTTGACGTTTCATAGACCAAGGCTTCTCAGCCTTCTGATGAAAAATCGAAGGCGCCTTCCATTTTTTGGTAAGAAGGGTCTGGGTACGAGAATTTCTGGTCAGAAACTCAAATAAGCTCAAGGTATTTTTATAAACTTCATGAAGCTTTTTTGCCTATTTAAGATTGATATTTTCGTGGATGTTAAAAAAATGCGTCCTTTTAAATAAAACCTGCTCGATTCATTGTACACTATTTGAACTGTAAGCCCTAACCACCCCTCCCCTCCACAATTTTCAAAAGCACGTGTTTACTTGGGCCAGTACAGTGACATTGTTATATAAGTTCCATGTATATATAGTGTGTCTGCTCCGATTATAGTTTTCGTTTTTCCTCTCTTTATAAACTTTATTCTTTTGCTAAGAGTATTATAAAATGCCTCGTCCGAAAGTGTTTTTCGATATGATTGTGGGAACCGCCAAAGCTGGTCGCATTGTAATGGAGGTACGTAAGTTGATTAAAATCGATATTTTGATACCCTGCGAAAGGACCTCTGGGCCCGGTTGTACGAAGCCTGGATAACGCTATTCAATGCATAAATCTTATCCAGTGGATCAATTTATTGAATAAGGATTCATCCGTCGGATAGCGCTATCCAGGCTTCGTACAACCGGGCCCTGCTCTCAGGGTGTTATTTTGAATCATTCTCAAAATCTTTAGTTTGAAGTTTTGGCTTGGGATTTTTACTGTTTTTGATAGTTATTGCGCCATTGTTTCATGCTGTTTTTCTTACTATATTCTTTTGGTTTTAGTTAAGAAAAGATATCGTACCAAAGACTGCAGGTATCAAAGTACAAAGATTTTTCAGTATATAGTAATGACATTTTTTCCCTTCCACCTCCCCCCTACGAAAATTAATGCTTACCTATTTTAGGCAACACCTTCATTCCCTTGAGAAATAAGATTCTTTGTTTGGGGTGTATCCATATTTATTATCAAGAATTGGTAGTAAACAAAGGAATAATACTGAAGGGATGACACCAAAGGTAGATTTAGGTTAGTGTCGTCTGTAACCCCCTTTCCATTGACAGATCATGTATGAGATCTATATATGTTATTTAATTCATAGAAAACTTCCGTGCCTTGTGTACTGGAGAGAAGGGCTTTGGTTACAAGGGATCCTCATTTCATCGTGTCATTCCAGGCTTCATGTGTCAGGTACGTAAGATAAAAGTGTAAGAAATATAAGGATAATGGTCATTAAGTTAAAGGGGAACGGTGCATGTGTGAGAGTAAAAACAGGTGGGGAATGTCAAGTTGGACACCCTTTTCCTTATATTATTGTCTCAGTATTATTTTTAATCAATTTTTTGTTGCAGATTAATCCAATTAAAAAATAACTTTACTTTGTGACCAGTCCAAAAGTGATATGGAGTTGTTATGACAATGATTTAGCTCATTAGGGATACTGTTATCTCACTTGAAATAAAACAAACTGTGGGAGATACTCACTTTGTTCATGTACGCATGGTAGGGGCGATGGGTGGTTAGCTTTTAAAACAGCCTCTAAAAGATACATATATAATTTTATCATAGAGTTAGGATAGTACATGCATGCTAATTGGTCATAAACTTGCTTTATTAGTAAACAGAGGACAGTGCCGATGCCATCTTCTCGCGCAAAGTGCTGTTAGGCCTAGGGCAAACGTCAAACTTTCCATGCACTGAACTCATTAAAAACAATGGATATCAGGTGATAATGAGGTGGCATTCTTTGATGTAATTAAGTTCGGTGCATGGAAAGTTTGACGTTTGCCCTAGGCTTTAAATCCTGCAAATGTCTTTAGTTTTGTTTAAATAAATTGAATGCCAAAAAAATTAGTAACTATTATAATAAAATGAATAAAACAGCTTTTTCTGTGCTCCATTCAGTAATAAAGCACTTAGGAAGTGCAGTAAGCACTCAAGAAGTGTGAGAAGCACTCGCCTACAGCTCATGTTTCTCCTTGCACTTCTTTCGTGCTTACCTCACTTCCGGAATGCTTTATTACTGAATGGAGCACAGAAAAAGCTGTTTTATTTGTTAAATAAGAGCTGTTGAATCCACCTAAAAGATACAACCATTCGATTGATTTGTTGTGTTATTTTGAACAGTGACTGGACAACATTTTTCTTCTGATTTTACATGTTTGCTCAAAAAATAAATAACAATTGACCCTAAAAGTCACAGAGTCATGTTACCTAACTTACTTTTGTGCTGGAACCCCTAAATGTTTTACGCAGGAAATATTTTCAATCCTAAGGTCCACCAATTATCCTTTCCACTGGGACAAAGGTAGTTACCCCCCCTCCTACCTATCCCCTGTTTCTTCCTAGGATTATTCCCCCCTCCCCCCGACCTGTCCCCTGTTTCTTCCCAGGGTTATTCCTCTCCACCCTGACCTGTCCCCTGTTTCTTCCCAGGATTATTCCTCCCCCCCCCGACCTGTCCCCTGTTTCTTCCCAGGATTATTCCTCCCCCCCGACCTGTCCCCTGTTTCTTCCCAGGATTATTCCTCCCCCCAACCTGTCCCCTGTTTCTTCCCAGGATTATCCCCCCCTCCAGACCTGTCCCCTGTTTCTTCCCAGGATTATCCCCCCGACCTGTTTCTTCCCAGTATTATTCCTCCCCGACCCGTCCCCTGTTTCTTCCCAGTAAACAAGTATTCAGGCTTAAATAAACCTAAACTGAATGACGTTTCATGCACCCAAACTACCACAATCCTTAATGTTAAATCCTTTGAGAATACCAACTTAGACAATAGTGGCAATTAGCATCAAAAAAAAGGTACTGCAACGGATAATTTCTTGAAGTATGGGTATAACATGTCATCATTAAGCCTATTGAAATTTCTTTATTTTTTTTCAATGAATAATTTTGCACGTCTATGGAATCAAATACCAAAAAAAGCTTCCAAAAGGAAATCAAAACCGTTTTATTAAACGATCTTAATATTAATAGCTATCATGATACTGAGATCTTCAAACTTTTTAAGTAAGTCTATCTGTAATGAGCTATTTTTCATTTTCTACTCAGTGAACTACTTTTCATTTCCTATTCAGCTCTTTGTACTCTGATATTAACATTTATTTATTATTAACATATAAAGACATCTTTGTAAATCTATGTGTATATTTATTTAACCTGCCTGCTAAGACTATAGCTTTAGCTATATGCAGGTTATATGGTTTTTCTTTTTAATTTATATTCTTTTATTCATCAATAAAGTTTGTTAAAATTATTATTTTAAATATTAATTACTTATTCAAGTATTTATATTTGTTATCCCCATTTAGCATTTCACTTTTTAAATTAAATGTACGATTACTAATAAAACATGTAGAATTCTTAAAAAACATGATTTTCAGCTATAACTAGCAACCTTCATCAGATCATTTATCCGTAATCTTGCATTTAATTTATCATGTCTGAAAGCGAAAGCCTCAAAGACACTACCATTTTAATTTTTATTTGCTTATTCATTCAGGGAGGGGATTTCACCAGACACAATGGAACTGGCGGCAAGTCCATATATGGGGAGAAATTTCCAGATGAAGATTTTACCCTCAAGCACACTGGTGAAGGTAAGGAAGTGATTTAAAAAGATAAATTAAAAACTATATAAAATGATTGAACTCTCAAAAATTTAAGAAAAGCTAGGACTGATTTTCTCTAAAAACATCTATGCACGGACTTATAATGTACTTGTCTAATGACTTTAAAAGTATACACAGCTATTTCGAAAAATGTTGAAGCATACTGAATATATACATATAATGCATATATACTGAATAGTGCATTTCAAGACCAAACGGTGTTGTTGAATGGTGTTGTTATGCCCATTTTTAAAATTACGCGACCTTCAACAGCTT
This sequence comes from Actinia tenebrosa, assembly GCF_029948245.1. Lineage (NCBI taxonomy): Eukaryota > Metazoa > Cnidaria > Anthozoa > Actiniaria > Actiniidae > Actinia > Actinia tenebrosa. The sequence goes on along the minus strand of NW_028292573.1, from coordinate 8,731,428 downwards.
CAGATGTCTGGAGCTTTGGCTTCTGTCAATCAAAGTTAGCATTGGCTTAGTTAAAGGAAATTCCCGTTCAACCAATAGCTGTTATTGCAGTTGATCCTGCAATGCGATTAATTCTTTTGTTTTAAGAATCATACAAGTGAGGCTTGATACAATGCCTGTTGTGTCATTTGCACCTCATTTGCATGCATCCATAAGATCTGCTGTTGTCGCATTCCACGTTTTTGAAATAGCTGTATACTGGTGAAAAATAGGCCCTTTGCAGCTAAGCAATCGCATGCTGATTAATTCACTGAGAGCAAATGAATGAACATCTTGATTCCCATGCGTGAAATATACTGAGCAAACAAACTTTCGACAACCTGTTTCAAGAGATCGTAATAAAACTGCATTTTGTAACACAGTGGATACACATCGTTTCATTCAGTTCTTTACAAGTAGCTAAAAAGAATCACCAATTTAATATAAAAACAAAAATTTTGCCCTCCAGTACAGGCACGTGACCGTTAACTGCAAAGGGCCTATTCTGAACGCCAGTGTATGTTTATATATATGTAAATGTTGCATTTTAGGTATTTTATCAATGGCCAATGCTGGACCTAACACAAATGGATCCCAGTTCTTCATCTGCACCGCTAAAACATCTTGGCTTGACGGCAAGCATGTAGTCTTTGGCAGTGTTGTTGAAGGAATGGACGTAGTGAAAGAAATCGAAAAGGTTGGGAGTCAATCTGGAAAAACATCCAAGAAGGTAACAATTGAAGATTGTGGAGAGCTTTGATAAAAAATTTTCCAATGAATATAATTTACACTTTGATAACGTAAAATTAAAAAGGCACTTTATTTTAGAACTGACAGTTTTGATGTCTCTGTTAACTCTGATCTATGTAAACAACTTTATTTGTCATTTATCTTAATAAAAAGAGTTGTCTCTAGCTTACAACTTAGATTGAAAATGACAGACGTTTTGTGAGTAGAGTTGTTTGTTGGTTCTCTCCTGTGTCATGTGAGTAGAGTTGTTTGCTGGTTCTCTCCTGTGTAGTATGTGAGTAGAGTTGTTTGTTGGATCTCTCCTGCGTAGTATGTGAGTAGAGTTGTTTGTTGGTTCTCTCCTGTGTAGTATGTGAGTAGAGTTGTTTGTTGGATCTCTCCTGTGTAGTATGTGAGTAGAGTTGTTTGTTGGTTCTCTCCTGTGCTTCAAGGGTTTTTCTCCTGGTTCTCTGTTTTTCCTCCCTCCACAAAACTCACAAAGTATGTACCAGTAATTACCAAATTTTTGTACTAATAAAAGATCTCCAAACTAGAAGTAAAAATGTAGTAATGAATTTCTGTGATGTCACATCAAAACAATCTATTGTTTAAGCGCAAAGGGTTATGGTTGTCGGAAGGGGTCAAATCAACGCAAATTCACCAAAAATTGTTTTAAAACCCGTATCAATCCATGAAGAGAAGTACAATAGCCAGCAAACGCTCAGAATATTTTTTAGTACATATTAACACATATTATATCTGAAAACCAGGCCATTTTAGATTAAACTGTTTCGCTAGGAGCAAATGTTGTTGAATTTTCTATTGGATTTGGTGATTCTATCCCCCGCATAAACAAGCAGTGACGTCATAGTGAAATAGGGCAATTTAATGTTTGTTTCAATGAAAAAAATATTTCTACATTAACAGAGCACAAAAAAAAACCTTGCTAGTAAGTTTTGTTCTCATTAGCAAAAATTTCAAAGTCACTACTGATCAGATGCAGTGAATAACAAACGTTACTTGATTCATGTTCTAAACTTTTCAGTCCTTCAATATTTGGACTGTGGTCATACTCACAAAACTTAGCTACATTTAGTTCAATTTTTTGTCACTCGCTAAATACAAAATTTCACCCACATTTTATGAGTTTGCAAGAGTTAATTTTTTGCCCTGATTAAAGAAATAATCTCAACAGACACCCAGTAAAAAGCACTTTGATGGTCACTTCCCAAAAATAATAAAATTAGGGTTACTTTTCTTTTACTTTTTAAATTACTTTTCATTTAAAGACACTTTCTTAAATATGATATTACGCTAGAAATTCCTTGTAGATAGTTTGAGTCACACTCGTTGGTCTCAAATACATGACAAAAATCGATCATTTTGACTTCAGTCTGTAAATATTCCGTCATATCAGATTCCTTGTCACAGTCTTTGTTTGTGGTGCTAGCTCCCTCGTAGATAACTAAAACAGAACTGCTTCTAAATGCAAAAGATCTCTGTTTTAAAAACCACTCTTTGATATCTTCTAGTTTTGTTATTATGCTTGATAAGATGGCTTTTTTTCTGTGTTCATATTCTGTGCCAATGGTATAACTCATCAATGCTAAAAAGTTAAATCATGGATATATACGTAGATATTAGCGCTGGATGTAAAAACATGGTGTGTGCAGGTAATCATTCAAAAACTCATGAATAATTACAATACTCCCCTTCACAGTTCCCTGCATTATCTCGAAAAGTAGCTGTGCTCCTGCTTCAAAGCAAGACAAACAGTGGGCTTGCAATGTTGATAGAGAAATAAATAATAATGTTGAAGGTGTTAAAAAAAGTCTCTATCATTGCAAGCTCACCGTTCTTCTTACCTCTAAGCAAGGGCATGGCAACCTTTCAAGACAGCGCAGGGAACTGTGAAAGGGACATTTGGAGTGATCATAACAACCCTTTATACCTGACAGGCGGATCAGGGGTGGATCAGGGCAGGATCAGGGGTGACTAGTCATCCTCCTTTTGATCAAATTTCTCATTATATCAGTAGTAACAGTCACCCCCTTTACCTCAAATTCCTGGTAAAAACTTTATGATAGTCATGCACCTCTTGTCTAAAATTCCTGGATCCGCCCCTGTATAACAGCTATTGTGTAGTTCCAGAAATTATCCATACCACTCCCCCCCCCCCCCCCCCAAGAGGAATTTGGAATTTCCAAGGGGTAGGGGGTCAGTGAATGGAGAAAATTACAGAGTTTGTATGTGAGAAAATTGGAATTTCTGGGGGTAGTAGGGGGGGGGGGGGGTTTAAAACATTTCTCCGTGGGGAAGGTATGGATAATTTCTGGAACATTTAAGAAAAGGTTTAAGGGGCAAATGGTGATAGGTAATAAGCAATACCAATCAGAGATAGGTCATTCCAAGATTCATCATCATTTCATCATTCCAAGATTCAAGAATAGCTGCAAAGACTGGATTATTATTTTTCTGTCGTGTCAATAACGCAGAGGTTATTGTTGAGATATTTATGAAGTCACTTACTTTTATGTAATTCATCTGTGTTGGAAATGTTTCTACAAATGTGCCGATCATAGAAGTGGTATTTCTGATTTTGAGTGTTGTAAACCTGTAAAACAATAAAGGGTTTTAAATCAGCTGCCTTATCAACTGGGTTACAAAATCTGTTAGGCATTGTGTGCAACCCAACCAGGAGTGGTAAATGCAATAGATTTAGAATTTAGATTTATCCCCGGTGGGGGGGGGGGGGGGGGGTACTCCCATATATGGACTATACGAGGATGATCTGCTGAACAGGGTATGGTTTTTCGAGCTTCTTCTCATAAACAGGGTATGCAATTTCACTCAAGTTCCAAGTTCTTCCTGAGTTTCCTGTCATATTCAGGGTTTCTACTTTCATATTGACCAAAACTGGTTATTATGGTCGTAAAAAAAAACAATACGCGAGATGACATGATAATTGAAACAGGAACTCAGTGCAATAAATTATATCTTTTGTCATAAACAGGGTCTACAAATTTGAGTTTTTTTGTCATAAACAGGGTACCCCTTTCAGAATCCCAGCAGAACACCCCTACCCAAATCCTGGCGGAGTACCCCCCCCAGGATTTACCTTGATTCCAAGAATTCGAAAACCAGTCTCATGCTGTAATGGACACTTAGATTTCTCTCTTGAAATCTTTTCTTGACTAGCATGTTGATCCCAACTACATTTACCAATTTTGACATCCAAGATGCAAGGAAATTTGAAATTCCTAGCTAAATTCTCTAGACCTATGTAACGACCTGAAAATGCAGTCAAGGATGGTAAATCTAACAGCATGGTGTTAAAGTTCACGCCTGTAATCACAAGTATGATTTTCAAATGAACTGCACAATTGCACAATGCACAACTGCAGAATTGAGATGATCATGAGTTTGATTGTTTTTGGGTCGTCGTTGCTCAGTGTGAGCGATATCCAGAATCGACAGGAGAGCAAAAACACTGACTTATAGTATATGAAGATATAGAAATATAGATAAGTTATAGTCAGCTTAAGAACGAGGTTATTTCTATACCTCTTATACTTCTATTTCTATATCTTCATGTATTTCATAAGTGCTATGCGGTCCACACATTCTCGACTTATAGCATAAGTCTTAATTCTTAGGGAATCTCATAGAAGAGCCTTACAGGGTGTGAAAAAAGAAAAATAAATAAATCATATGGTATAATAGAGTGATTTTCATTAACCCGTGAAACAAAAGTTTCTTATTAGATGGTAATAGCCAGATTCAAACAATATAAAACAAAGTCCTGAGTTAGAGGGTAATAGTACTAAATACGCTAAAATGTATTTCACAGGTTTATGAAAATCAATCTAATACAAAATAAATTATTCAAGGCAACAGATGCTGAAGAATAAAGAGTAAGATCTGTCAAAACTGTTGATCAAGTAACAACAAAGAAATATGTAGCAAAAAAAAAAAAAAAAAAAAAAAACTCAAAGAAACAAACAAACGAAGGTAATGTATTAAATAAAATCTTTGATCGTCTTCTCATCTGGCTCTAAACTCCAAGTCCTACAATCTTCAATCTTATGGTCTAGGTTCTTTTACTGTTGCTGCTCCTAAACTTTGGAACATGCTCCTGTCATCAATAAGAGACACTACTAATTTGGCTTCATTCAAATCACAACTTAAGACTTATTTATTCAAATTAGCTTTCAAATCATAGTTTTTGTCTTTTACTCTTTCGTAGTCTTACCTTAATCTATCGTGAACATTTTCATCATCATTTATTTTCAAAGCGCTTAGAACAGACTTGTATAAGCGCTCTACAAGTTTTTATATATTATTATTATATATAGAAGCCTTAAACATTAGCTCCTGGTTGGTTGAAACTATAACATGAAAGCAAATAAAAGAGTGTATTGTGTAGTTCAAGAAAATATCCATCCCTCCACCACGGAGGGAATTTCTAAAAGGACCCCCCCACCCCCAGGAACTAAATTAATTTTCTTCCATACAAACTCTGTAATTTTGTTCTTTCTCTGACCCTATTCCCCTCCAGAATTTCCAATAGTCCCCTTCACAGTTCCCTGCGCCACCTTCAAAGGTAGCTGTGCTTTTGCATCGAAGTGAGATAAATGGCGAGCTTGCATTGATAGAGACTTTTTTTTAACACTTTGGACAATTTTCTCTATCATTGCAAGCTCACCATTTACCTTTCAAGATGGTGCAGGGAACTGTGAAAGTGACTATTTCCTCCATGGGGGATGAGAGCCTAGTGGGGGGTGTAGGGATATTTTCTGGACCTACACATTCACAGCCATAAATATCTAGAGATTTCTAAAGGATACTAGGCTGCTGAGCTTGCTCATCAGGTAACTCAACTATTCCATAGTATTGTGGTAAAAATCTTCTAAGACCTAATACATCTTCACTGGGATTTGGTGACCTAAAAGCACTCTCATAAAACTGGACTTCTTTTTCTCCCTTTGGAAAGGCTTGCACTGGCTTTAATACAACGCCTTTCTTTGAGGCAAGCATTCCTAAATAAATAAACAAAGTAGGGCTATGTTAATCCAGGAAATAATAGAGTGATGTCACTTGGCACATGATAAATAGTAGGCATAGTAGAGTGCAAATAATATACCCATGAAATAGTTAGGATGAAATAGGAGATAGTTAGCGCTTAATTTTATCACACTCATTAATAATTCATGAGAAAAACACAACAGAAATCACGACCGTGAAGAGTGTTGTAAATCTGATACAAAACTGTGTTCATTTGCATAAACTTTAAGTTGGATTTTCTTGGCCAGATTCACTTTAATTTTGAAAATTTTAGTGAAACACAAAGGAACTAACCAGTAGACGTTTGATAAGTCATACAGTATTCGTGTCCGTGTTGTATCAGATATACAATCACTTGGCTAGGCTTCGTGGTTGTATATCTGATACAACACGGCCACTCATACTGTATATATTACATACAAAATATAGGAATTCAGTGAGGCATGACAAGGGCACGGGAGTTTACTAGAGTAACAACTCAGTACGCAAATGAATAGATACGAAAATGCGAACATGTCAAATTATATGAAGGAAAAGATGCACTAACACTTCATGTGACCCTACCTCCCTTAAAACCAGCAGCTCATATTTCCCTTGTATAATAGTCCCCTTCACATTTCCCTGTGCCATCTTGAAAGGTAGCCGTGCCTTTACATCGAAGCGAAACGAACGGTGAGCTTGCAATGATAGAGACATGTGAATATGATTGTTCAAGGTGTTAAAAAAGGTCTCTATCATTGCAAACTCGCCGTTCGTCTCGCTTCGATGTAAAAGGCATGGCTACCTTTCAAGATGGCGCAGGGAACTGTGAAAGGGATTATTCTCTAGAGTGCTCACACTAAATCCGTGAAACAAATACTAATTTTTAGCACTAAATAGTGATAAATAAACAATAGAAAACAAAGGATTCTTTATGAAATAGTACTAATTAGTACTATTTAACGTTCACGGTTTTAGTGCGTGCACTCTAACATGAAGAATAGAATCTGTCGATGTATGTCATATCTTTTCCAGATAAATACAACTTACCTATTTTGCCTTCTCCGTATAAGTGCCCGGCAACTTGATGCTCAAACGGCTCCCACTCATTCTCCGCCTTCACTTCCCCACTCCCTTCCATTTCTATTATTCTTTATTCAACTTTTTTCTCCCAAAAAAAAATCAAAATCATTAAAAATTTGACCAAAGGCAAAAAATAGCAGGCGTTCCTCGTAGACTCGTCCCAGTTTTTATTACTCTTGCTCGGTCTCGTCCCCAGGCTTTGCTCGTTTGGTTGATGTGTACGACGTGACGTCAGCGAATCTTGGAAAATGTTCTCAGAAAATCGGAATTCCCCTCAAAATGGCTTCAAAATTCAACGATTTTAACCCCAGAACCAGCTCAAGACGGCTCCGAATGATAGATCCTGGACAGGAGTTCCTATTTGAATGATTAGCCGTTGAGTTTTTAGTTTTTTTTGTGTTTTTTATGGTGGAAGTTGACGGTCGGGGAAGAAGATGGCGACCCGCCGTAATGGCGTCTACATCATCCAAGGAGAAATTTCTTTAGTTGTTTCTGCCTTAAGGAGAAACGTTCGTTGGGGTTCACACAGCCACCAAGTAAGAGCAATATTTACAGAACACTTCTATCATTTTTTATGGTTATTCCTTGAGCTGGTCTTGGGAAAAACAGCTTTGAAGTTTAGCAACCGAGATGATACAAAATGTTATGTTTTAAAAAATATGAATGATCTTTATTTCGATCCACATAAAAATACTCTCTAGAAAATAAATATAGAAATAAAATCACGTATTTCAGATTAAACAGTTCTTACTGAGTAAAATCTCTTTCGTATAGGCAAAAATGTTACCAAAGTTGCGAAATTTTTTTGATCTACGTGTAAGCTTTTGCAACTGGTTTTTACATAACTGATAGCTTTACAAATTTCATACCGGCTTTTTCGTCTTAATGTTTATTAGGATGAAGAGCAAGATCCGTTGCTTCATGGTTTTTCTCAACTGAAAGATCAACTCTGTACTGTTAATGGTATGTGTATTTTTTTGTTGTACTATTTGAAGGCATTTTGGTCATAATATTTCTCATAATGAGTGCTTATTTGCAGGGGTATTTGGTGCAGGTGGATTGGGGGAGAGGTTGTTATGGTTGCTGTCACCAATACTATTTTAACTATCATCAGCCACTATCACCGCCATCATACATCAATAACATTAACATCATCACCAATGATATTCTATTCATCCAACTGTCATTAAAATCACTACGACCATCATTATTATAGCTGCTACCACATCACTGTCATCAGCATCACTATCATTGGCCAATCACCAATGGTATCTCAGTCATCATGCACCATCACCACCACCATTACCATCATCACTACCCCATCTGTAACTATCATTACTAACACCATTGTTACTAGAGCAGTTTTTGTATCAACGGAAAACCTCACTTCACGAACATGGTCATGAGATGGCAAGACATATACCAGACCAATTGTACAAGAATTTACAAACATTGTACAAGAATTTACTCTCTATCAAATCAAATATGATGGCCACGTGTTAGATAACTCTCTGGGTTAATTGTGTCACCCCCTTAAATAAAGTTTATTATATTGTATTGTATTGTAAATATTTGGAACATTGCATGAACACTATGCGGGCACGGTCAATCCAAGGTCACGACACTGTCAGACCAAACACAAGCAAGAGGATAAAGTTAGCCAATTAAAATTCTAGAAAGCATCATGGTCACGGCATGGAATGGCACACTTATACAGAATCACTGACTTTTTATCAGTCCTGCAAAAACTGCCCTATAAATCACTTTCACTATCATTTTGTCAATTGCCGCCACCAACATCATTATCATCACCACCAACACTATCATCATCATCATCATCATCACTATCATCATCATTATCAAGGGTTGTACGTGGTGTTAAGTAGTGTACTCTACTCTCAGCTTTTATTCCTGTATTCTAAATCACATTGGCTCTTCCTCTTAATTTGAGAGTTTTTTCAAATTGTATGGATTTTCTCCCTCTGAGAAACCCAACATACTAAATTTGCAAATCTATCTGTGATTTAGCCATGCCCTGACTTAGATCAGCCCAGAGGTTGTTTCAGGGTTGGATCTGTGAGTTATCCATGCCCTGACTTAGATAAGCCCAGAGATTGTTTCAGGGCTGGATCTGTGTATTAGAACAGCTTGACTTAGTTCAGCCAAGAGGGTGTTCTAGAGGTCGTTAAAAAAAACAATTTACAGTTTCCTTCAGTAGACTGTTTGGCTTAGAATAAAATCATTAGATTAGACTTATCTGTGTTACAATCTTAATTGATTTTGATACCTATCATGAAGCCAAAACAGAAACCTTGCATTAAGCTGGAAGTGACACCAATGCTGTAATCCATACAAAAATATTCATGCATAATTCATTGGGCATTTTACTCTCAATACATTCTACTGCCATGAACAACAACACATCATGGGTCTCTAAAGATCCGACCTGTTCATAATATGTGGATATGACCAGCACACTAGATATTTCCAAAGTTCAAAATCATATGGTTCAAGTACGACCAAGTAATGTGAACTAAACACATGTTTTGTTATCGATGGGTAAAATATCTTTCAAAAATGAACAGCCAATTTCATTGCCTGTCAATAGTACGTGTATTTCTTAAAAGAAAAACACATATTTGTTCGTTTTCTGACATAAAAAGTACAACATTTTAACATTGGGGAAATCGTAGAATTTTTATTCAAATAAGTAGTTCCACAGATACTCAAAATATTTTTGTGTTTTTTTTTTACCTAAATATATTATTTCAAAGATAATTTATCGTGATGATGGTTTCATCTATATATTATTGTTGATAAGGTGCAGAATTTCTTCATTTAGGAAAAGATATGGCTGTTCAAATTTGGTTTTAAATCTGGAATACTTGGAATATTAAGAAAAAAAGGATTCATTTAGTGCCACTGCTGTGGAAATCATTCCTTTAGGAATAGGATTTAAAAAAAGGGTCCATTGTGTTGGCTTTGAAAAGATATATTTACATAATTCACTTGATAATTCCCCGAGCAGGTGCAAGTATTCTCATTCTCATCTACTTTGATTTATTTATAGAATAATGTAGGATTTTTTTTCTTGTTTCTTTGACAGATCTTAGCGAGGTAGATGTCAACACATTTCTGGGGCCATTTCTCGATGTTATTCGTTCGGAGGACACCACTGGGCCAATAACTGGGGTGGCTCTTACGTCGGTTAATAAATTCCTCTCCTATGGATTGATAGGTGAGTCGCTGGAAATCAACAGAAGTCCTAATCAATTGTATACATCTTCATAGTCTATAAAATAATATGAATTCACACTTTGAAATTACTGACAACAAAAATCCAACATAATTTCGTATATGTTGTATATATTCAATATATACGTTTTACAATATATCTTAATTACATTTTTACCTAGCCAAATATAAATAAACTAAGATTTAAAATTTTTTCATTCATTTTTCATGAAATTCCTGAGATTTATTTCATAATTGTGATGTTCAGTTATTTATTAATACCTTCACAGGCAATAAATTACTTTAAATCAAGGTTTTTAAGTAGGCATTATTTGACTTTTTAAAAAAATTTAAGAATTTTTGATAAATATTTTGATAAATATTTTTTATAAGAATTTTTTATAAATATTTTTTATCATAAAATTAATATCTTATTTTTATTGGTTTTTTCACTAGCATAATATTTTTAAAAAATCATTTCCTTTTCTAAAAACAAGAATTTTGTTTTGTTATTGAACAGCTGCCAAACTTAATTCCTCTATTCCTAACTTTTATTTTTTACAGAAATTTTAGAACACCTTATACATATTATATCTATATAAGGAATATTTTAGAAATAAACTTAATACATTTGATAAATGTCAATAATCAAAATTTTGTAAAGAATCTTCGATAATAAAATTGGTTAGTTATTACAAATTGAGTTGATTATCGACTGCCTGTGTATAATAATGAATGGAATGTAAGCACGAGTTGTCGATCGAACTATTTTGTTGTCACGAAGTCTTGTAGTCATTCGCGACGTTCTCTTATGTTTCTCTCCTAGATATTTCGTTAAAAACCTTCCTAAAGATAAGATATTCGTGTTTTTGATAAAGATTTTGGTGAGGGAACAAAGATTTATTCGAAAATCTAATGGTTTGACGAGCACGAGTTGTCGATTGAACTACACTGTTGTTAGTCACGGGTTTGTTGTCACGAAGTCTTGTAGTCATTCGCGACGTTCTCTTATGTTTCTCTCCTAGATATTTCATTAAAAACCTTCCTAAAGATAAGATATTCGTGTTTTTGATAAAGATTTTGGTGAGGGAACAAAGATTTATTCGAAAATCTAATGGTTTGACGAGCACGAGTTGTCGATCGAAGTACACTGTTGTTAGTCACGGGTTTGTTGTCACGAAGTCTTGTAGTCATTCGCGACGTTCTCTTATGTTTCTCTCCTAGATATTTCATTAAAAACCTTCCTAAAGATAAGATATTCGTGTTTTTGATAAAGATTTTGGTGAGGGAACAAAGATTTATTCGAAAATCTAATGGTTTGACGAGCACGAGTTGTCGATCGAAGTACACTGTTGTTAGTCACGGGTTTGTTGTCACGAAGTCTTGTAGTCATTCTCGACGTTCTCTTATGTTTCTCTCATAATATTTCATTAAAACCCCTCCTAAAGATAGTGTGAACAAACAAACATTTATTCGGAAATCGAAAAGAAACAGTGTAATTATAGCTAAGTAAACTTTGGTAGGCGAAACGAATAAAGCGTAGGCGAACTTCGGTAGGCGAAATGATGCGTAGGCGAAATAATCGTGAAGCATTGAAATACATATTTAATGTCAAAGTTTTGAATGAGACCTACTTAAAATAATTCATAAATATTGACAAACTATAAAAACTATACAAGCTGCATATATTGAAAAAATTTATTTATAGATTTTGATTTAAAAATTTAACAAAAAAACTTGACACCCGAATGATGGGTGGTATATGTATATGACTAAAATAATCTAATAAATAACTATTCAATTCTATAAAAAATTAGGTGAAAAAAAACAAACTAAATAATAAATTAATAAATTTTTGATAAAAAGAAATAAAAAAATAAAAACTGGGCACCCGAATGATGGGTGGTATATACATATGAATAAAAAAATCTGATAAATAACTAATTCGATTCTATAAAAAAATTCAAAAAAAAAAAGAAACCCAAACTAAATAATAAATTAATAAATTTTGATTAAAAAAATAATGACAATTAAAAAAAAAATGGACACCCGAATGATGGGTGGTATATGTGTATGACTAAAAAAATGTAATAAATGATTATTCAATTCTTTAAAAAATTTATATATGTTTATGAGCTTTTTTGTTTTTATTAAAATATTTTTGCATTGCTGTGAGCATGGACCCTCAAACCATGAACACTTCCAGGTTTTTTTAACATTTCTAGAATAATCCAATTGGAAGCCAGATTCTTACAGAGGTTCCAACATTTTTTGTGCAATTTCAGAGTCTTCAGAGTTTTTAAAAATTTACAATATAAAGTGTATCAATTATTTCATAACAGCTACTTCGTCAATAAACAACATTTTTGTTTTATTTCTGTAAATTATCAACCCTCTGCTCAAAACCTGTTATTTTCTTTTCTTTTATTATTTTTCTTTTCGTGAGGGTCATAAGATAAAATACTTATTGACTGAGTTAAGTTGGGCCATCAGTTGGCTCTCGGTCATTTGTATGGACCTCGCTGCGCTCAGTCCGTACAGCATCACCTTGAGCCATATATTTTCCCATACGGCCCTCTCACTCAGTCAATAAGTACATAGTATATGCTGTATTAAATTTCCAAGGTGGAAAAAATGGCTTAGGACATAGATAGAATTATTACAAAAAGAGAGGTATTGGTTACACTACACTTTAGGTAAAACGTTGGTTTATCCTGGTTTTGGCTTCTAAAAATACTCTCTTTATGATTTATCGTGATAACGCAAGCTGCATTTTTCTTTACAAAGTAAAGGAAGTATTCTGCACTACAATGACAATGTATTGGCCACAATAGGTAAAACATTTTCGTTTAGCCTAGTTTTGGCTTCTAAAAAACTAGATTTAATTTACCTCTATGACTTGAGCTGCAAATCACTATACAAAGTAAAGAAAAGTATTCTGTATTTCTACGAATAGCGATGTATTGGCTACAATAGGTAAAACATTTTCGTTTAGCCTAGTCTTGGCTTCTAAAAGACTCTTGTTATTATAATAATTATTTACTATAATGACTTGAGCTGAACATGCTATTCAAAAAAAGCAATGAAATCCATGATACAAAGTTCTAAACCTTTAAAATAATCTTTTACACATTAAAAATCAAGATTCTTTACAGAAACTGGCTTTGTCTTTATCGACATTTTCAATCCTTAAAACATGAAAAAAAATTTAATAAATTTCAGTAAAGAATTTAAATCCATTTCAATTTTCCATTTTTCTCATAGATCCCTCCAGTGAGAGTACAGCATCTGGTATAGAGAACCTTGCAGATGCCGTCACCCATGCCCGGTTTGTGGGTACAGACCCTAGCAGTGATGAGGTAGTGCTAATGAAGATCCTCCAGGTTCTGAGGACCCTACTCTTGACTCCCGTCGGGGCTCACATGACTAATGAGTCTGTTTGTGAGATCATGCAGTCTTGTTTTAGAATCTGCTTTGAGACTAGACTGAGTGGTGAGTATGGATAGATCGGTTCATATTAGACCTCTCGTGTGTGCTACTCAATCACATCACATGACTAATGAGTCTGTCTGTGAGATCATGCAGTCTTGTTTTAGAATCTGCTTTGAGACTAGACTGAGTGGTGAGTATGGATAGATCGGTTAATAATAGACCTCTCTAGCGTGCGCTACTCAATCACATCACATGACTAATGAGTCTGTCTGTGAGATCATGCAGTCTTCTTTTAGAATCTGCTTTGAGACTAGACTGAGTGGTGAGTATGGATAGATCGGTTCATATTAGACCTCTCTAGTGTGCTGGATAAGCAGACGAGGGCTTTCAGAATGTTTTAGAGTAGGTCATAAATCTGAAGTAGCTGGTTATGATCTGATAGATTAATCATAATTTTTCATAGAAAGAAATGTAGCTGGCAGTTAACTTCAAAGCAACTGCCGGAGCTCTGGCAATGCCAGCTTATTTTGAAAGCCCTGGCAAATATAAGTCATTAAAGAAACCTTTGATGATGATTGTGAATAACACATTGACTATTACAGTATATTGATTGAATGATGCTAATAATGTTCATAACAATTTCTAAGTCAGTGTTTTATGTTTTTTTTCCCAGAACTACTGCGGCGATCAGCAGAACAAACCCTTATGGACATGGTACAACTCTTGTTTTCAAGGTAATGATCTCAGTTGAATTCTTATCTATATTTCATACTGTTGTGATCTGGTGTTAATGTAGTTGTGTTTTTAAAAGGATGCCGCAGTTCAAAGAAGATTTTAAACCTGGGCAGATCCCTAACATCAGAAAGGTAAAGATGTAGGAAGTTCAACTCATCTTTCCTTCCATCCATCTATCTATCCACCCATCCCGCTATCAATACATCCATCCCTCCATCCATCTATCTCATCTCATCAACTTGTCCCATCTTTTGCATGCATCTTTCCATTTATCTATTACCCATCTCACACAGGGATACTTCTCATCCATCTATTTATCCTATCATTCCTTCCATCCATTCCTCCATCCATCCGTCTGTGCATCCATCTGTCCGACTATGTATCCATGCACCCACCCTCCCTCCATTCACCCATCTCTCCCTCCCCTATCTGCCCATCCATCCATAAATCTAATCGTCTGTCCTTCCATCCATGCATCAACCCACCCACTACTGTACTATACCAATCAGCCCAGGATCTATTCATCATTATTGTATTCCCACAGACCTTTTTCAAATTAATAAAATACCAATATGTTCCTTGAATTCACATTCAGGTTCATTACTCATGGTTAGCATCATTTCACCAGCAAAATATTCACTTGTAAATACCAATATAGTAGTTCCAAAAATTATCCATACCCCCCCTCCCCCCATGGAGGAATTGTTTTAAGACACCCCCTAACCCTGGAAATTCCAATTTTCTTCCATACAAACTCTGTAATTTTTGTTCTTTCTCTGACCCCCCTACTCTTCGGAAATTCCAAATTCCTCTGTGGGGTTGGTATGGATGATTTCTGGAACTACACAATATAGTAAAGAAAAGAATGCAAGCCTTCAAGTATACAAACACTTTGAGATTCCATGACATATTCACTGAACATGAATATTCTACACAAAGTCAAGACTAATCCTGAGCAATAAAGAATTTATAACTAGAGAAATTCATCTCAAAGCTTCACCCAAATTAACTACTCATTTAAACTTTAGGTATTTAAGAGAGCTGGAGCGATATCTTCTGGCAAGAAGAAAAAGCATGCATCACCCAAGCCCAGAAGAGCGCATCATGACAGCACACACTCAACCACGCCCACAGAAGAACAACCCAGCTCAGTTGAAATGGCAAATCAGCCACAAACCAAAGAGACAGCAGAGACCAAGAATGATACTATTTCTACCATGGAAGAAATAAGCTCTGCATCGAAGGACATACAAGATGAAGATGGACAAAGTAATGATGTAACGGATGTCCCAAGTGGATCTGAAGGAGACATTATAGAAAGGGGCTCTGAGCAACAAGAGACAGGGCCATCATCTAGTGATACAGCAGAACCCCAAAGCGATGAGGGACCTTCAGTAGCTTCTCGTATAATGCAGGAAGGTGATGGGGATTCAATCAGTGTTGAAGGAATGGTTATTTCAGAGGAAGAACGAGATGGCCATGCTGAGAGAGTAAACGAACAGGTACTGTACGAGAAAAGTATGAACTTGTTCGCAAATTTATTTCTTGGTTCAAAACATGACATACAGTAAACTGAGACTTCAGATTTGAAGTTGTGAAAGGCCCATTAACCCTCTTCTTCACTCGTTTCATACAAGGCTCATAATTTACCTATTACGCATGTTCCTATATGATTTCCAAGCCCATCCCACACGGCTTACCGCCTCATCTCTCATGAGCTGAGACAGAAAGGTCTTCTCGGAAGTGACATAATTATGTATTCATTTGAAATACACAGTGGATATGAAACGTATGATAAAATCCACCATACTTTCTGTCGTTGCAGCAATTTATGAATATTCCAGGAGTTCTATATTAACTGGATACATGTATCTAATTAACATACTTTTGCTGTATCATTAATTTTTGGTCATAGCTTCTAAGTTCTACGTCTTTGAACCTGACAAGGCTATTGAAATTGGGTTGTATACAGCAAAGCAGCACACATTGTTTTTAAGGGGGTTTGATAAAATTTGAATAAAAGGGTTTTTCATGAGATAGTACTCTCTTCTCTTCTCTTCTCTTCTCTTCTCTTCTCTCTTCTTCTCGTTCGCTTCTCTCTCTCTGGAGTTCTTTTTTTCTCTTTTTCGTTTCCTCTCTGCTCTTGCTCTCGTCTTCTCTTTCTTCTCCCTTCCTTCCCTCCCTTCCCTTCTCTTCCCTTCCCTTCTCTTTCCTTCTCTTCTCTTCTCTTTCCTTTCCTTTCCTTTCCTTTCCTTTCCTTTCCTTTCCTTTCCTTTCCTTTCCTTTCCTTTGCTTTCCTTTGCTTTGCTTTGCTTTGCTTTGCTTTGCTTTGCTTTGCTTTGCTTTGCTTTGCTTTGCTTTGCTTTGCTTTCCTTTGCTTTGCTTTCCATTCCTTTCCTTTCCATTCCATTCCTTTCCTTCTCTTCTCTTCATTTTTCTTTCCTTTTTTCTTTTCTTTTCTCTTTTACTCACTGTTAGCATCATTTCAGGAACAAAGTTTCTTCATTTTCTCTAATATAAATATCTGAAATATTTCTTTTACTCCTAGGACGGCACAGAAAGTGTTGCTAGTACCATCATGACAGAGGAGGATATAGACGACAATAAGGATTTTGCGTCTGTAGAAACAGATGATGGTGATGATGTAGTAGAAGTACATGCTGATGGCAGAACGTCAGATATGTTGGGAACAAATGATGAGTATGTCAATCCTAGAGGAGTCAGATTTACGCCACAAGAACCTGCTAAAGATGGTGAGGGTTGTGTTTTATTTGTTCATGTAGTACCACAAAATATCCATACCTCCACCATAGAAAGTTATTGGAATTTGCAAGGGGTGGAGAAGATCTGAGGAGGGTATATTGTGTAGTACCAGAAAATATCCATACCTCCCCCATGGAGGGGGATTGGAATTTCCAAGGGGTGGGGAGGGTCTGAGGAGGGTATATTGTGTAATACCACAAAATATCCATACCTCCCCCATAGAAAGTTATTGGGAATTCCAAGGGGTGGGGAGGGTCTGAGGAGGGTATATTGTGTAGTACAAGAAAATATCCATACCTCCCCCATGGAGGGGGATTACCAGAATTTCCAAGGGGTGGAGAGGGTCTGAGGAGGGTATATTGTGTAGTACCAGAAAATATCCATACCTCCCCCATGGAGGGGGATTGGAATTTCCAAGGGGTGGGGAGTTTGAGGGTTGTCCTGGATTAAAACCTTGGAACTTGATACTGTACTTATTTTGACCGTGTTTCTTTTGTGTGTGTGTGATTCAGGTGCAGGGCCGCTAGTTCCCTATGGTTTACCTTGTATTAGAGAACTCTTCAGATTTTTAACATCACTCATCAATCCACATGACAGGTAATATGTTTATTTATTATTATACCTTATCTCTCCATGATATACCTCTCACCTCACCCCTTCTTGCCTCACCTCACCCCTTCTTGCCTCACCTCACCTTACCTCACCTCACCTTACCTCACCTCACCTTACCTCACCTCACCTCACCTCACCTCACCTCACCTTACCTCACCTCACCTTACCTCACCTTACCTCACCTCACCTTACCTCACCTCACCTCACCTTACCTCACCTCACCTTGAACCCCTTCTTGCCTCAACTCATTTTACCTTACCTCATCTCACCTCGCCTCACCTTACCACACCTGACCACACCTAACCCCACATCACTACACAATCACCATATCTCATAACCTTATAACACCCAACCCCCTCCCCCCTCCCCCAACACACCACACAACACCATGCCTAAATTCACCTTGCCTAAACAAACTACACCTGTCACACAGCAGAAACATTTTTGCATCTTGGAAGCAAAATTTGTTGCACACAGCAATGTTTAGCTAAACTGGGAAACATCGGGGAAACATGTGCATGTTTGGCAAGTGGCCTTAGTATCTGTAATAGTGAGTGTCTGCAATAATGAGAAATGATTATGGTCATTTCTTTGTCATTATTTTTGCCGGTGCTTTTACTCCTGTCCGTAATAGCAAGGTATCTGTAATAATAATAATGATGATGATGATATTGGTGATGGTGGTGGTTATGATGGTGATGATGATGATGATGATGATGATTATTATTATTATTTAGAAAATTACTATTTTATTGATCAATACATTTTTGTTTTAAACATACATAGTTATACATAACATGACATTGATAATAATAATAATAATAATATCTAATAATAATATCTAATAATATCTGGGTGTCCACAAGGCGAGAGTTGACTGTACACAGTTTTTCCCTTCATTTTATTCAGGCATAACTCAGAAGCCATGATCCATATGGGGTTGTCTCTGTTGACTGTAGCCCTGGAGGCTGGTGCTCACCATCTAGGGAATTTCACCTCAGTAATGAACCTAGTCAAAGATGACATGTGCAAGAATCTATTCATGGTTAGTCACATTCTTATATTCACAAAACATATCCAATATCAGTATTTCAACTTCTACAGCAGAGCCATGCCCTGACTTAGATCAGCCCAGAGGTTGTTTCAGGGTTTAATCTGTGAGTTAGCCATACCCTGACTTAGATCAGCCCAGAGGTTGTTTCAGGGTTTAATCTGTGAGTTAGCCATACCCTGACTTAGATCAGCCCTGAGGTTGTTTCAGGGTTTGATCTGTGAGTTAGCCATGCACTGACTTAGATCAGCCCTGAGGTTGTTTCAGGGTTCAATCTGTGAGTTAGCCATGCCCTGACTTAGATCAGCCCAGAGGTTGTTTCAGGGTTCTATCTGTGAGTTAGCCATGCCCTAACTTAGATCATCCAAACAGAGATTGTTTCAGGCTGTGATTGCTCTTATCCCTCTACAGTGATTTCAATGTACATAAAATGTTTACAAACTCTATAATTCATTGTTAATAATTGTGGATCATTTTTAACAGCTTTTACAGTGTGATTTTCTTGGTCTGTTTGCCATGGCAATGCGGGTTTGTTTCCTGCTATTTGAAGCTCTGCGCACCCATCTCAAGCTACAATTTGAGGTATGTAATCTTGCATTTCATACACTTTTCATTCGAGTCACTTGAGCATCAGTCTGTTGTTTAGGATGTCATAAGTACACTTCTTGGCTGGACCAACACTTGAAGTTGTCAGGATCTTGGTTTAGTATGTTTAATTTGAAATTCCTGAATGAATATCCCAAAGGAAACATTTCTGGTTAAAAATCAAGTTCGTTTGCTACAAAATAAGCCAACCAAATTCTGAACTTCGGTGGGAGGTTCAGGAGTTCATAACAAACTTTGTCTTGAAGATCCAAAGTTGGTCGCCAACTTGGGAATTTTCAAACATAGTTTGGAACCCAAAGGCGTAAAGTAGTGTGAAACCGACCATAAGAAACCAGCCCAAAAATAATTAGCTAATGAGAAAAATTAGGAAAAAAATTATTCTGTATCAATAAGGGCTACGTAAAAAAATTCAGTTTGGGAACTGAACTTACAGATCCCACCAGCCCAGCCCCCTCCCCCGTAAATGAACGGTCCCTAACTACAGGGCCTGGTTTTTTGAAAGCCTGGATTGCGCTATCCAATGGATGAATCTTATCCAGTGGATAAATTTATTGGATAACAGCATTGACTTATCTACTGGATAAGGATTTATCTGCCGGATAGCACTATCCAGGCTTCGTACAACCAGGCCCAGCTGGACTGTTGGAAATTTGATGGAAGTTAACACATCTAGAGTGTTGTGAGTAGAGATACAAATCTTGCTTGTTTGGATATTCAGGGTTCGTGCTACTCCTTAACTCCTTGAAAACTCCTTGAATTTAATTCACGTTTTCAAGGGCACTTGAAAAGCCCTTGAATTTTATGATTTTAGCAAAACTCCTTTAAACTCCTTGAATTTTTGCTTTGATCATTACTTGCATGGTTCTGAAATAGATCTAGTCAGAAAGATTGAAAATCTGAAAGTCAGCCATGTGCAACCACCGTGTAAAACCTTGGCACATTTAGCTGAACATACTCCTTAAAAATTCATTTTTGGTTCCTTTTATACTCCTTGAATAGTCCTAGAATTTTAAGTGGTTACCTCAGCACAAACCCTGATATTTCTACTCACGTACAGCTTTCTCCTATTCCTAGATGTTCTTCAAGAGACTGATGGACATACTGGCCATGGACTTTCAGAGTGTTCCTTATGAGAAGAGAGAACTAATCCTGGATGCTATCAACCAGGTATCTTTCTTTGGGCAGGGCAGGGGGACAAACCCATGGGAACTGGACATTTTCATAGGGCAAATTTAATCCATGGTCCTGAGGGTGACAATCAATAACATACTGTAGCTAACAAACATCTAGTTCACAGTTTGCATGATGGCATTGTGAGAGGGGTTTAGCCTCAAGACGCGAATGTCAAAAGACGACGGCGAAAGTGCATTTTTTCGTGCGCACGTCATCCTCAATGTGGTTGACGTCCTCTACAGGACGCCATATGCAGCATATTTATGTCCTGTCTAGAACCCCAACTACGTTGAGGACAGCGCGCACACAAAAAAATGCGCTTGTGCCATCATCTTTTGACGTACACGAATCTTATTCTCAAGAAAATGACACATGGTCTGAATTTGGGAAAACAAGTCTCCTTTTCTCTCATGAGTACGAACCAAACGTCTAATTCAAGTGATAGTGTTCATCCTTCTAAGTCTAAGTTTTTGTTTTCAGCTGTTCCGTGTCCCAAACCTGGTCACTGAGATATACCTCAACTATGATTGCGATCTCTACTGCACAAATGTCTTTGAGGAACTCTGTAAGCTTCTTTCAAAGGTAAATATGGAGCTGGTTTAAATGTTGTTCAACCCTCTCTCTCACCTGACGTCAGTCACCATGAAAAATAGTCTTAATGGAGACTACTCTCACCCAGACTATCACAATCAACAATCATCATAAGACATTGACAATTTGACCAACATAATGGATTTAATTTTTATGGTTGTCTATCACTTCAGAATGCTTTCCCATCAGCGGGGAGTCTGTACAGTGTACACATCCTTGCACTAGATGCTCTGCTTGCTGTGGTACAAGGGGTAGAAGGTCACTGTCATGCTGCACTTGTTAGCTCTATGGAGAAGGCTGTGGAAGACAGCATCCCTTTTAGTAAAATGGAGAAGATGAAGAAGAGAGAGAAAATAGGTAATGCATAGATTGTCTCCTTAAACCTATTGGTATAAACTCAGTTGTGAATTGCTCATTATCAAAAACTGTCTTTCTTTACACCTTTTAGAGAAGAGCTGTTATGAGTCTGTGTATGTTGCTGATACTTGTGATGCAAGTGTGTACCAGAGCTGAGCCTCATAACACATGCATTGGCATTAGCAACATATGCAGACTCAGTTGTGCATTGCTCATTATCAGCAACTGTCTTTCTTCACACGTGTTAGAGAAGGGCTGTAACGAGTCTGTATGTTGCTGATGCTTG
Source organism: Actinia tenebrosa (assembly GCF_029948245.1). Lineage (NCBI taxonomy): Eukaryota > Metazoa > Cnidaria > Anthozoa > Actiniaria > Actiniidae > Actinia > Actinia tenebrosa. The sequence continues at coordinate 8,709,715 of NW_028292573.1, read as the reverse complement.
TGTTGTAAGTGTGTACCAGACCTAAGCCTTGTAACACATGTATAGACATTAGCAACATATGCAGACTCAATTGTGCATTGCTCATTATCAGCAACTGTCTTTCTTCACACGTGTTACTTCACACGTGTTAGAGAAGAGCTGCAACGAGTCTGTGTATGTTGCTGATGCTTGTGTTGCAAGTGTCTACTAAACCTTAGTCTCCCCCACAGCCGCTTTCAGTGTCGTCACGCAACACTTTCTCCCCTGAAAGCGTTGCGTGACGACACTGAAAGCGGCTGTAGGGGAGACTAACTAAACCTAGGCCTTGTAACACATGGATAGGCACTAGCAACATATGCAGACTCAGCTATCCAATGCTCAATGACTGGAGCAAGTACTCCACCAGTTTGTACATACATTGTTCCTACCCTGATTTTATAATCTCAGATGATGATGATTCAGGCCCAGATGACAACGGTGACACACCAGTACTCAGCCACCCCTCCCCTCCAACTTCAGGGTTTGCCATGGCACAGACAATGAGAGTAGGGGTAATGTCTGAGTACTCTCAATCTGATCATCTCAAGGATGAAAGCACAGAGAAGGTCAATAATTTATTAAATGAAAGATTCCATGGCTTGTCAACTGGGTTGTTATTTTCTTCTTCGCTGCCTACTCCTGAAATGCTGGCCAAACTAAAGCAGAAGAAAAAGGTGGGTTTACAAACATTCAACTTTTATTCGCTGAAGGCGAAGTGATTATCGGAAAATGTAAACACTCAATTGAAGAATCGTTGTCGGGTTCAGAAACATAGAACATAGAAGCTGAGACCGAAATGGCACACGGGAAATGACAATTTATTCATTTGCGCCATCCATGCAGTCGGTTTAGAATGCCAAACGCGTATTAAAAACAGTGGATGATGCCACGGGTCGCCGGTCACAGCATGCATCTAATTAACGTACTTACCATGTGTCATTTCGGTCTCAGCTTCTATATTTTATGTTTCTGAACCCGACAACGATTCTTCAATCTAGTGTACACTCATTATTATTATTATTTATTCTGCTTTAGACAATGTCACTATGACTCACAATGCACTTCGGTCGACAAACAAGCGTACGCGGGGGGCGCGTTATATTCACCTGTAGGTGAATATAGCAGCCTAAGACGTTAATGCATTTTTTCCCAAAAAACAAACAAACAAACAAAAAATTGTAAGCGAACTAATTGATTGTTAAGATATAATTCTAAGTACTGTTTAATAAACGAGCAGGAGTGTTTTATCGAGTATAAAACACGAGGCGTAGCCGATTGGTTTTAGACCCGATAAAACACGATCTGCGAGTTTATTAAACGGCTTAAAAAACTCCTGATGTATGTTCTCATACTGTACCGAATTCTTTACGAAATAAACCAAGTTTGATAGAGAAAATCCAAGTTAAAGTTTATGCAAATGAAGACGAATCTATATCAGATATAAAACCGCCTTCATGGTCATGATTTCTATTGTGTTTTCTTCATGAATTATTAATGAGTTTTTTACTGATAGTGAAACATAAAAATATAATAAATAAATAATGATGATGATGACGATGATGGTCATGATCATGATGACGATGATGATGATAATAATAATAATAATAATAACCACGGTTTATCACAATGATTCATTATCTAAAGTAAAGCAAGGAAACCCCTCCCCCCTCCCCCCCTCAAAAAAAAAACGACGTAAATTGTGACCAATGAGCGCGCAGGATTTATTATATTCACTTGTGTAAAAATACTTATCCCCGCGATATTCACTTCCCCTTATAATAATAATAATGAATATGTTTTTATATAGCGCATTATATACTCTCAATGCGCTTTACAAATACCACGACGAAGTGTCAAGTGGAAAAAAATAGATTAAAGTTACAAATTGAACAAAAATGTTTTTAGTTTTTTCTTGAATATTTCCAAAGACTGCGATGTTTTTATATCTGGTGGTAAACGGTTCCATAGTCTGGGCGCTGCTACGGCAAAGCTACGCGCACCATATGACTTAGTACGATATGGAGGTTGTTTTGAAATTACTCCTTGTGTGGCACTCCTTAGCTTACGAGTAGGTTGGTGTATTTTGATTTATTCCCCTTCAGTGAATACTTGTTAAATAACAGAATTGAGAAAAGAATTCTATCCCCAATCTAAAATCGTGAAATCCTTTTCCTACAGTTATTGCAAGCAGGGTCAGAACAATTCAACAACAAGCCCAAGAAAGGCATCGAGTTCCTCCAAGAACATAACCTATTACATCGTCCATTAGAACCTGAAGAAATGGCCAGATTCTTACGAGAAAACCCAAGACTTGACAAAAAGACCATTGGTGAATATATCGGCAACAAACACAACGCTAAAGTACTGGACGCGTTTGTTAGGTATATTTTGTATTTAGAGTGATTTAGCATCAAGACGCGTACGTCAAAAGACGACGGCGCGAGCGCATTTTTTCGTGCGCGCGTTGTCCTCAACGTGGTTGACGTCCTCAACAGGACGCCATTTGCAGCATTTTTACGTCCTGTCTAGGACACCAACTACGTTGAGGACGGCGCGCGCACGAAAAGATGCGCTTGCGCCGTCGTCTTTGACGTACGCGTCTTGAGGCTAAATCTCTCTAGCATTAATGCGGGGGAAAAACATTCGATCATCTATTAAGTAACCATTTAGCGTCCACCTATAAAGCAATCAACCTTTGTTTGGGGTCCACCTATTAAGCAACCAACCTCTAATAATCGACCACCTATTAAGCAACCAACCTCTAATAATCGACCACCTATTAAGCAACCGACCTCTATTTAGAGTCCACCTTTAAAGCAAACAACCTCTGTTTAGCGTCCACCTATAAAGCGGCCAACCTAATCTGCTTACTATTCCACTTTTGTAGGAGTTTTCCACTGCATGACTTGAGGGTAGACGAAGGACTGAGGTCATTCCTGGAAACGTTCCGTCTTCCTGGAGAAAGTCCTGTCATTGAACACATCATGGAATATTTCTCGGAGTATTTTTTTGTAAGTAACAAACAAATGGGGGAAGTAAAATGACTGTATTTGTAGAGGCTTGAGCGTGACGGACGTTGAGTGGAAAATAAAAGAAAGGCAAGAAGAGGAATGGAATGGAAAAGTGACGAGACGAGAGGAGGGGGGAGGAGAGGAGAGAAAAGGAAAGGAAAGGGATGGGAAAAGGAGAGCAGAAGAGAGTAAAGGGATATATTCTTTATAGAAAGGAAAAATAGCAAAGTAATGGGAATGAGAGCAAAGGGATGGGATGGATAAAAGGAAGGCAGAGAAGTAGAAAGGAAATAATAGCAAAGTAATGGAAAGGAGGGGAATGAAAAGGGGAAAGGAGTGGAGTGGAGAAAAAACGAACGAAAGGAATGGAAAGGAAATCAAAGTAAAGCAACTTCATTTAGAGAGTGTGACACAGCAATGGCATATAACCTTTTGGACTCTATTTTAAACGTCTCTAAATGAGACGAGACCGCCATTTTACATGGTTATCCCTGCCACATAAATGTATAATCACTATTTGCAGATGGTTATAGAGTTTTTGCACCATCAAGTGCCCAAGCCCATAATACAACTTGGGCCGCCTGTGGTTAGATGGCAGAACGATAAAATCACTTTACTCTTGGGAATTTATTTTTTTCTTATGTAAAACGATCGTATTATCCCTGTGATAAGCTAATGGCACGAACACGGTCGTGACACGGCAGGGGATACGCCAGACCAATCGCACTGCTCGAGAAGGTATTCTTCATCCAATCAAATATCCGGAAAACAGTATAAACACGGCGCGGACACGGTCACGCTAAGGTCGCGGCACTGTCAGACAATCACATTGCGCGAGAAAAAAATTAAAATTCTAGAAAACATCACGATCACGGCACGGCACGCTTACGTCACTGAGCTTTTCACAGTCATACGAAAACCACTCTAACTTGGCTGCCGTCGCGTGATGGTGCAAAACCTCTATTACAAAGGCAGCACCTTTTACTCGAATATTTCAAGTAAATAAGTCGTCACTCGTTTTGTTTCGTATGTGTAGGTTAGCAACCCAGATGTCTACGCCCATAAGGATGCTGTATTTACTCTAACCTATGCTGTAATCATGCTGAATGTTGATCAACACAATACTAACATCAAGCAACAAAAACCAATGACAATCGAGGTAAGAACACCTTTCGCCAGCACAGAGAACATGTCACGTTTTGAACCAGTAAAAAATGCTAAAGTGCATACCATATAAAAAGTTAAAGAAGACTTGAAAAAAGCCCTTGCTCATTGTCAAATTTCCTAAAGATTACGACGAAACCAAGATGACTATGTAACCTCATAACCTCTATCATGCAATTTTATTGGTCGAATAAAACGCAAATGTTTATTGGTTGAATATGCAAGGCTTTGTTTGTCGACTAAAGTCGCCTACTGCTCTCCTTTAAAAGTCGACAAAAGTTGCCCATGGCTGTGAAAAAGTTTAACTTGACAAAATTTTACAAATTAGTGCAAGTATAGAGGTCTACTGAACTTACTAATTTGTGAAAATTTGTGAAAATTTGTACAAAGATGTTCACGTAGTATATATTGTATGCACTCTACCATCATAGAAAAATGGAAAGTAAATGACATTTTTATATCAGTGGGAAACGATATGGAACATTCGTATACAGCATTTCGTGCCGTGTCGTATGTTTCCCACTCATGCGATAACCATTCTTATGGAAAGCCATTTCAATGTTACAGCATGTCGTACCGTGTACTTGATGTAAGTCAGCACCGTACGTTTCCCACTCATACGATAGCCATTCTTATGGGAAGCCATTTCAACGTTACAGCATGTCATACCGTGTACGTGCTGTAAGTCAGTACCGTACGTTTCCCACTAATACAATAACCATTCTTTTGGAAAGCCATTTCGATGTTACGGCATGTCGTACCGTGTACGTGCTGTAAGTCAGTACCGTATGTTTCCCAATCATACGATAACCATTCTTATGGGAAGCCATTTCAATGTTACGGCATGTCGTACTGTGTACGTGCTGTAAGTCAGTACCGTACGTTTCCCACTCATACGATAACCATTTTTATGGGAAGCCATTTCAATGTTACGCCATGTCGTACCGTGAACATGATGTAAGTCAGTACACTATTTCATCCACTCATACAAAAATCGGCTGTATGATTTTTTGACAGGATTTCAAGCGAAATCTAAGAAAGATCAACGGTGGAGTGGATTTCCCTTCGACGATGTTAGAAGAGATCTATCATGCCATAAGGTACTGGTTCTCTTATACAAAATGATTTCTCTTCCACCTTGACCCTCAAAAGAAATTATTGCATTTCAAAATTTTTTAAAATGCGGTAATTTTGTTGCAAATTGTCTCTATCGAAAACTTTCAAAGGCTGCAATATCAAAATTGAAAAACAATTCGTGCTAGTGTGTTATATGCACATAAAGGTGGTGGAAACCTTTTTTTTTTTTCCAGGACTGAGGAGATAGTTATGCCAGCAGAACGAACTGGAAGAATACGTGAAAACTATGACTGGAAGGTAAAACAAAGAAATAATACTCCAGGGAATAACTGACATGAGTGGTCTGAAATGGGAAAACGGTGGATTAGGTGTATGGAGATCTAAAGTCTGCTGTGCTGAGCAAAACAATTTTCATGTAAACATGTAAACACGAACGTTGTTGGCAATCACGTGAGGGTCTCAGCCAATCAAATTGGACTTCTCTTACTGAAAGACTGACCTCTGTGATGTGTGTGGGTAGTGATTCTTGGTTCATGGTTTTGTTAAGTGTGACATCCCTCGAAACATCTATCTTCAGCAATGTTGTAAACACGTAAACGTCGTACCGTATGTGCAAGTCAGGCCCTGTTTATGATCCTATGCCTAGGATCTTTCTTGCAGGCGAATCAACCTACCGGCTATCTATTTTTTTGCTTTCTGTTTACATGCACATTGGCAGGCTTCTTTCGGGTACTAGGATCTTCCTAGTACTAGGGTCTTCCTGTCTGAAAGATAGGAAGATCCTAGTACTAGGATTGTGTTTGACTCTAGCAAAACACATGTAAACGAGAAAGGAGAGATAACTCGCCTACTAGGGCCAAGGGATATTTATCTTGGGACTTCTGTGGTGTTAATGTGAGTAATTACGGCCCCGTGCCGTACCGTTCTCATGTAAACTAAACGCAAAAGTTATTTCGTCTGCAAGGAAGATCCTAGAGCTAGGATCATCCTCCTCCCATGTAGGGGCCTCAAACAACTTTAAGAAATCTGAGTTTTCGCTAATTAGAACATAAATTTCTCACTCAGACTTGTTGTAAATTGGTTGGACGGAAGCCAAAGCAAGCAGAAAATGTGGCACGTCTGGAGTTGTTTCCGTAACATGATGCATTGTGGTCTAGCTTGGGTATCAACGCCTTTCCTTTCGTTTACCTAATATGGTGTTATTTGTACTCAAGCTAGACCATAATGCATACTGTTTATCGATTTCAGAAAATCGTATCAGCCAATCAGAATGCAGGATTCGCCATATATGACTGATATATTCTTGAAAAAATCAAAAACGCACGCGCGTGCTGTGTGCAGTTATAAAGGACGTGGGGATAGGTAGAACGCGAGAGAAGTGTTAGGAGTAGCACGACGCTCTACTCGACACCTTGAGTGTTCTGCCAGTCCCTAAGTGCTTTATAACTCCACACAGCACAGCACAGCAGGCAGGTTTTTTTGTTTCTTTTATAAAATACAAGGGCGCGTGCGTTGCTTTGTGCTCTCATAAAGCACGCACTGCCAACCAATCAGAATGCGAGATTTATAACAGTTATTTTATAATTGTACACATAGATGCTGTTACGTCGTAGTAATACCCACGAGGGGAAATACATCAGTGGCGTTGATTCCAGTTTTGATCAAGATCTGTTCGCTATTATCTGGGGACCAACTGTCGCGGCTCTCTCATATGTCTACGATAACGCTCTGGAGAAGAATGTGGTCCAGAAGGCTATATCAGGATTTAGGTAAGTGTACCACTTCTACCAGACCCAGCCTAGTATTGCTATAGATTACTTAAGGTGGTGTTTCACTTGGCAAAGTTGCTTGAAATTTATATCTTAAATAAATAAATAAATCACTTTATTTAAGTGTCTAGTCGTTCGCACTAATTGGGGACACTTTTCGCTCACACGCATGCACTACCACTACATTCAATAGTGCAGTTTTCGTATGACTGTGAAAAGCGCAGTGCTTAAGCGTGACGTGCCGTGACCGTGATACTTTTTAGAATTTTAATTGGCTGATTTTTTTCATGCGCAATATGATTGGTCTAAATGTGCCGTGATCTTGGCGTGACCGTGTCCGCGTCGTGTTTATGCCGTGTTCCGGGTATTTGATGGGATGGAGAGTAAATTCTCGTGCAATGTGATTTGTCTGGCGTATCCCTTGCTGTGTCACGACCGTGTTTGTGCCGTGAGCTTTTGACAGTCATACGAAAACTGCAATATTCTATGCACACGACGCTCAGCTCGCATGTTGGGATCTACCACTACATTCAATATTCTATGCACACGACGCTCAGCTCGCATGTTGGGATCTACCACTACATTCAATATTCTATGCACACGACGCTCAGCTCACATGTTGGGACCTACCACTACATTCAATATTCTATGCACACGACGCTCAGCTCACATGTTGGGATCTACCACTACATTCAATATTCTATGCACACGACGCTCAGCTCACATGTTGGGATCTACCACTACATTCAATATTCTATGCACACAACGCTCAACTCACATGTTGGTTTTTACGGAGGGAGGAAACCGGAGAACCCGGAGAAAACCCATGTAGCATAGGAGAGAACAACACATCAAAGAAACTCAATTCACATGTAGTGAACCAGCAGTGCTCGAACCAGCAACCCAACCCGTTGGACTTACAGCGGTGAAAAACAACACATGTTAAGATTTTTTTAACCAATATCTGATACCACATAGTATTTTCATTATTTTGTAATATGCTTAATAATCTCTAAATATCTCATCGCTGTCTTTTTCCTTCCAGGCGTTGTTCTCTCATCTCAGCCCATTACAGCCTATCTGATGTCTTTGATAACCTGGTCATATCACTCTGCAAGTTCACTACCCTTCTCATTCCACCAGAGGTAAGGCAGTTTCCCGACCAACCTCTGTTTATTGGTCAGTTGTCAAAGTCCAAAAAAGGGTTTTTACACTAATTTATACGTCTATTAAGCGACCAACCTCTGTTTAGCGACCAGTTGTCAAAGTCCCAAAGAGGGTTTTTCACACTAATTTATACCTCTATTAATCGACCATCCTCTGTTTAGCTACCAGTTGTCAAAGTCCCAAAGAGGGTTTTTCACACTAATTTATACCTCTATTAATCGACCAACCTCTGTTTAGCGACCAGTTGTCCAAGTCCCAAAGATGGTTTTTGCACTAATTTATACCTCTATTAAGCAACCAACCTCTGTTTACCGACCAGTTGTCAAAGTCCCAAAGAGTGTTTTCAAACTAATTTATACCTCTATTAAGCGACCAACTTCTGTTTACCGACCAGTTGTTAAAGTCCCAAAGATGGTTTTTACACTAGTTCATACCTCTATTAAGCGACCACCATCCATTTATTTGAGGGTCCTTGAGAGTGGCCGCTTAATAAAAGTTCAACTGTAGCTCATACTGTGATTTGTTTTTAGGCTGGAGAGTCACTAGCAGTTGCTTTTGGTGGTAACCTGAAGGCTCAACAGTCTGCACGCACCGTGTTCGGGCTAGCACATCGTCATGGTGATATCCTCAAAGAAGGATGGAAAAACATCATGGATTGTATGCTGCAGTTGTTTAAGGCCAAGCTGTTGCCCAAGACTATGGTGGAGGTACGCAGTTAGATTATAGACCAAATTCAAAACTCGCACCGATGTGAGGCTTAAGTTGTGAACAAAGGAATCTGGCGAGATTCGCGATATTTGAATCACGCCAGATTACTTTGAGTCACGCCAGATCCCTTTGTTCACAACTTAAGTCTCACATCCGTGCGAGTTTTGAATTTGGTCTATAGTGTAGCGAATAAGGGTGATATATCAGTAGCTAGTACACTCAACTCTGTGGTCTCTGGATTCATTTCTTACATACAACATCAACATCACATACATTATTAAATCACGGGTGGTGTAAGAGTAGTGCACTCACCTCTCACCTCTGGGGTCTAGGGTGTGATTCCTATACTCAACATCACATACATTAGTGAATCAAGGGTAGGGGTAGTGCACTCACCTCTCACCTCTGGGGTCTAGGGTTTGATTCCTGGACACAACATCACATACATTAGTGAATCCAGCTCTTCGCTCGCAGGTGTGAAGAAAGACAGTTCACAAGTTCAGTCAAGTTTTGATCACGTGATGTAAAAAACATGTCCTCGTGGTACAACATTGGCATCACGTGGTCGATTTGAAATGTACTTGCGGATAACATAACAGACGCTACGAAGGCGATTAAAAAATCTCAACTACCTCGGTCTACTGGGAAGAGTAGTATGCAACATTTTTCTCATATTTCTGACGGCGTCTGTTAATGTTTTTTTTTCTTTGACCTCAGGCTGAAGATTTTGTTGATGTCAGTGGGCGAGTGAATCTCTTGAAAGAAGAACTGCCCGTTGCTAAGTGAGTATTACTTAAAGTAGAAACACGATAAAAACAGATAGTAAGCACCGAATCAATCAAGCCACACTTGCTCAGGGCTCGAAATAGCAGCCTGCCAATGGCCAAATGACTGGCCAAATTTCAGGTTTGGCAGGCAAAAATAACGATGCACTGCCAGATGAATAATAAAATGACATGCAAAATTTACTGGAATGACCTCCTTTTACCCTGCTCCTTTACTTTGGCAGGCTGAAAAAAATTTCTATTTCAAGCCCTGTTGCTCCTATTATATCTAGAATGACGCACATGGTCACTTGAAACATCTTGGGCCATCTTGGATCGCAAGGCATTATGGGGTGTCCAAGGAAAAAATAAAGCTTTGTTACAGTAATGACGTCGATTGATATTAACAGCTCACTACAAGGGAATACAACAAAAGATGAATTAAGACGTCACTTCGATCGCCTTAACCCATAAAAGAAAGAGACACACACGAAACTCTATATATTTCCGGTCATCTTTGCTTTGTTTTGCCCCCTGGCAAGATGGCCACCGTATCGTCGAAGTACTCCATTTCTCTTCCCTTTTATAGCGGAAGTTACGTCACATACCAAAGAATCTAACGCTTGTTTCATACGTCTTTCTTCCAGGACAGACACGTCGTTATTTTCTTGGTATCAATACCTAGTGAATCCTGAGCCTGCGATGACACGTGGTCAGACACCAGAAGACAAGGAAGCACAGAAGCAGGCGCAGACTGTCATCCGGGTATGTTGAACATTCCTCTTTCGCAATGAATGCATACCGAAATTTTGATGACCGCTGACTTGCGAGTTTGGCTTGGTTTAAAAGAATTTCATAACAATACTCAAAAGAATACTAACCAGGTTCTTTAAACTAATTACGATCCTGAGACGAAAAAAACTGACCGATTTTCTTTGATTAAATCGATATTCTCCTTACGAGCGCGCGCTATGGCGCAAGAAACAAGCGTAAAAACTTGACGCGCGCGCTCACGCTTTCGTCGATCGTTAGCCAATCAGTAACCTTAATTTTGAAACGACAATACTACAAAATGTTGTCGTCGCAAAAATATAAGAGAATATTTAGTGAATCGCGATACTAAAAAATACTGGTAGAGAAAGAAGTAGTAGCTACTGACTCGGACGTATTAACTACTTCAGCAGCCACGCACGCTTAATTTAGCATTTTTCTTTAAAAAAACTAGGATTTTCTGTATTTTTTTTATTACATAACTTCACTCTTTTGTAACTATTGTCGTCTTACATGGGGTGGCATTATATTCGTTGTATTTAGTAACACGTATGTCTTGTTGCTTTCAGGATTTACACCCGGAACTATTGATAACCGAGAGTAAATTCCTCCGTTTCGAATCTCTCAATGAATTAATAAAGGTTTGTATCTTACATGACAAAAGACATAGCCGCCATGTTGGTTGATATAACGAAAGAAACCAAGACCCAAAGTCAACCAACATGGCAGCTATGACGTCACTTGTACAAGGACAAAAGACATGGCCGCCATGTTGGTTGATATGAAGAAAGAAACCAAGACCCAAAGTCAACCAACATGGCGGCTATGACGTCACATACACAAGGACAAAAGACATGGTCGCCATGTTGGTTGATATGAAGAAAGAAACCAAGACCCAAAGTCAACCAACATGGCGGCTGTGATGCACTACACAAGGACAAAAGACATGACCGCCATGTTGGTTGATATAACGAAAGAAACCAAGACCCAACGTCAACCAACATGGCGGCTATAACGTCACATACACAAGTAAAAAAAACACACCCTTGCTTCCTCGGGACAACATTGATTCGCTTGCTAGATTCAACCATTTTGTACCGTTTGCTTATATATTTTTGCTATGTATATCCAGGTACTTACGTACACGTCGAACCCAGACAATTTCGAGTCAATTGGTGTTCATTTTGATGAAGAATCTGCCGTGTTCTGCTTGGAGTTATTAATACGCGTGGTGCTACAAAACAGGTAGGGTATAGATATTATACAATAGAGGTTTTGCACCATCACGTGCCTATCCCATAATACTGCTTGGGCTTCCTGTGGTTAGATGGCAGAACAAAATCTCTTTGCTCTCGGGAATTGAATATTCCATTTTACAGTTCCATTCAGTGACCACGAATAATAGTTCCTAGGCGAGACTGGAGTTTCCGCGCATAGCAAAACTACAGTTTATCATGCGCGGTAACTCCAGCCTCGGCTAGGAACTATTATTCTTGGACACTGAATGGAACTGTAAAAAGGAATATTCTTTTTCATGTAAAACGACTGTTTTGTCCCTGCCATCTAACATGGCTGCCGTCACGTGGTGGTGCAAAACCTTTATTATTGGATGTGGTTGAGAATGATATCGTGAATTGTCAAGATCAAGGCCGTGTTATCTGCAGAGGCCGCAGGCTGAGTCGGATAAAGCGGACAAGGTCTTGATAATTTACGTTATCATGCGAGAACTGAATTCAATAATTGTTTTATTATACATTTTGTAAACAAAGAATAAAGATTTAATTCTGTTTTCAAAAAATAAGAAACGTATTTCGGACATATTTCCAAGATGGCGTCTATTTTGTCCCCTAAATGCCAACTCCACCCAGTTTTCTCCTCAACCTCGGAGTGGCTAATTATATAGTGCAGTTTTCGTATGACTGAAAAGTTCACGGCACGAACACGGTCGTCACACGGCAAGGGATACGCCAGAACAATCACATTGCACGAGAATTTACTCTCCATCCAATCAAATACCCGGAACACGGCATATAAACACGGCGCGGACACGGTCACGTGAAGATCACGGCACTTTTAGACCAATCATATTGCGCGTGAAAAAAGATAAGCCAATAAATTCTAAAACGTATCACGGTCACGGCACGTCACGCTTACGGCACTGAGCTTTTCACAGTCATACGAAAATTGCTCTATGACCTAACTTACAGTAATAACCATGGAACTAGTGAAAGACCTTCCTCATTTACAGCTCATTTACTTCGTTGTTGCTATATAGGGATCGAGTATCGATGTTATGGCATACCATTAGAGATCATCTATCCAATATCATTATCAATGCAACTCACCACAGGTAACCCACCGTTAAATATTTTTAATCAATCTCTGTTCCTAATTGCTTGAGGTGGATGCAACGGCCAATCATTTTTTAAACACAGCGCACCTTCGCACGCTTTATTCGTGAGCCCCTTGCTCAGGGCCCGGTTGTACGAAGCCTGGATAGCGCTATCCTAGGGATAAATCCCTATCCAGTGGATAAGTCGATGCTGTTATCCGATATATCTATCCACTGGATATGATTTATCCGTTGGATAGCGCTATCCAGGCTTCTTACAACCGGGCCCAAGGAGAATAGCCCACTTCCGAGATATTCTTTGCTTGTCACACGTACAAAGGTTTCAGTACGAAGCTACATGCTAAATTAAATTTAATCTTTGCTCTTGTCACGAATCACTGGGGGCATTATATACGAAGCCTCATCTTGAATCCTTTGTGCGTGACAAGCGAAGCCCCCCCCCCCCCCCCCCCCCATGACCATGCCTTAATTTAATTACTTTTACTCACCTCCTCCTCCTTATCGCCTAGTTCTCTGGTTGAACGATCAGTCGTAGGTCTTCTTCGTCTCGCCATCCGCTTACTTCGTAAAGACGAAATCTCCTCCCAAGTCCTGACAACGTTGCGAGTCTTACTAATGATGAAACACAGTGTCTTAATGGCGTGTGGTCGACAGATATGCTTTGGTCTTCACGAACTCCTTCGAACCAATGCTTCTAGTATCACTACCACAAGAGACTGGATCACAGTGTTTACTCTTATAGAATGTGTCGGCGCTGCAGCCACGCCTCCCACCGTGACCGCTAGGACCCCGGCTCCAGCACCAACTGTAGTCAAAGACGTCGATAGTGATTCAGCTATTGGAGAATGTGATTCGGTTTCCGACGCGTTATCGACTTGTGATAGTGATGTCGGATCGTTTACGGCAATCGAAGCTGATTCGGGGACATCTACATCGGGGGATACATGGTTGTTGATAAATAAAGATGAATCGGATGATCTACCGGCGAATCAGTACGACTTGACGGTCAGTGTGCAGCTCAATAAACACGATAGCAAGTGTTTTATCAAGTCTTGTCAAAGCCTAACCTTCTTGATCCGTGACTGTAATCACGTAAGGAAAGAGAACTTCTTACACTGCATCCACGCTGTCCGCGTCTATGCTGAAGCTAGTCTCAACAGCGCTGCCGGACTCCGACAAAACGAACACCAATTCAAAGACCCTCCGGTCGAACCAAAAAGTGGCCGGTCGAATAAGAAAGGTTCGAGTTCAAAATCAAAGAAGAGTCCTACCGGTGTTACTAAAAGAAAATTCGCTCGTTCTTCTGGAAATAGTTCATCTACAAGCGAAGATGAGGTGGAAATCTTCGAGACGATCAATAACGCGTACGACGCTATGTCGTTACAGCTGATTGAACTAATCTACGCACTACATACCCACGCCGCAAGATTTTACGACAAAGATACAGCAGTCACAAATATTAACAAACAACCAAGTCAAAATGGTCCAAAAGTAGGTCTTACTGCGCAGGCTCCAATCATTGGTACCCAGGTCCCAGCGCATCACGTCCAGGTAGAGGAACCCCCCGAAGCAGGGGTCGAGATGGGTTTCCTGTGGACTAAGTGTTGGTGCCCTCTACTGCAGGGGATAGCGAGGCTGTGTTGTGATAACAGGAAGGAAGTGCGCATGTCTGCTTTGACGTACTTACAGAGGGCTCTATTGGTGCATGATATGCAGACGTTGTCTGCTGTTGAATGGGAGTCCTGCTTCAATAAGGTAGGGTATAAAATGCTTACATGTTACGTCATTGCCGCCACGTTGGTTTTCGATAACAAAGCATTCCTCATTAGCTTCTCTTGTTTGATCAACCAAGATGGCGGCTGTTTCATTTTTATTCATATCTCAAGGGATTTTGAGTCATGTGGTTGACCCCAAGAATACTAGGTAGTCTTAAAGGGGCACTTGAAACTTGGTTAAACTTATAAATACGTCCCCAATAGTCCCCAAACAACATTTTCTTCCCAATCGAAAGTGGCAGAAAAAGCTAGCTATAGGAAAGCAAGGATTCAGAGTTATTTTCTCTGACTACGGCCGCCATGTTTTAGATTCGATTGACCGCCTGATCAGATTTCTTTCTGCGCGCTGATTGGCTGTTTTTTGATGGGCTGTCAAAACGAGATCACATGGGGAATAATCAGTTTCCAATTTTCCCTTTTTCACCTTTATACTTATTAGCTAAACATCTTGCTTTAAACCAGGTATTGTTCCCGATGCTGGCTCGCTTGTTAGAGGTCAATAACACTGGTGATCCTATCGGGCTGGAGGAGACAAGAATGCGTGCAGCAACACTGTTATGTAAAGTACGTATATGAAAACACAAACTGTAGAGGTTTTGCACCATCACGTGACGGCAGCCTTGTTAGATGGCAGGAACAATACAATCGTTTTACATGAGAAAGAATTCAATTCCCCAGAGCAAAGGGATTTTATTGTTCTGCCATCTAACCACAGGCAGTCCAAGCTGTATTATTGGCGTGTGCACGTGATGGTGCAAAACCTCTGTTACGTTCAATTATTTGACAACAAATTTATACGAGTTAAATAAAGATTTTTATTCTCGTGAGAATTACAGCCATTCTCAATCACACGCGCCCTCTAGCGATTGTTTCTGTCTTGGTGGACGTCAATCACAAGGCGTTTCTATGACATTGTCGGAAAACACAAAGCTATAAGGGCACGTGCCTATAGAATGTCATGGAAACGCCTTGACTGACGTCCACCAAAAGCTTCTTCGTCGCGACAAACAATCGCTAGAAGGCGCGTGTGATCGAGAATTCTCGACTTTCAAAATCCCCATAATGCCTTGCGTTTTTGGGGGGTAACCAATCAAAAAACTGTCCCAAATTGAAAGGTTTCTTAATTGAATTTATACTATACCTGCTTTTATCTGTACAATACTGATTATCAGTTTATTCCAAGTTATTTTTGCATGTACAGATCATCAAGAGTTTTGGTCTTACAGAAAATGTATTGACTTACGAAAAAATGTTTAAAATTTACCTTAAACGTCTTCAAGCTTCTATCTTTTTCTGTTTTTTACTTCTTCATTTTATGTTTGGATACCAAACAAGGTATTTTAAACATTGTCTGATCAACCTTCAGCAAAATAAGGGGGTTTTTACCCTCTGGTTACCCCCCAAAGACGCAAAGTATTATGGGGATGTGAAAGTCGAGAATGGTTGTAATATGGCTGTCGTGTGATAGGGGTTTATAGACCGTTTCTGAGATAGCGAACATGGTGCATTTTGGTCTAGCTTCGGTACTAACATCTTTTATATATCTTGCATTATATGGTGTTGTTTGTACCCAAGCTAGACCACAATGCGTCCTGTTTATCGAACTCAGAAAAGGCCTATGGTTGTAGAAGCGAAATTACTAACCATCTTTATCGTTTTGCATCAGGTATTTCTGCAGCATTTAACAGCATTGCTATCTCTCTCGACGTTCACTGCTCTTTGGTTAACAATCCTTGACTACATGGACAAGTATATGCACGCAGACAAGAGCGACTTGCTGGTAAATACCTCTATATAGGCTTTGTACCATCACGTGATGACAGCCATGACAGGAGGCAGGAACAATTGGATATGGTCTATTCTGATTTACATGAGAAAGAATTCAGTTTCCCAGGAGAAAAAGACTATTGTTGTGCCTCCTGTCATGGCTGCATCACGTGATGGTGCAAACGGAGATCAAAAACAATAAGCCTGGAGCGAGATGACGTTTTGGGAAGAAAAGGATTATGGAAAAGGATTATGAAAAGGATTATGGTCTAGAGATGGGGGTAAAACGTCATCTCGCTTCAGACTTATTAGAGCTTTCGAGCTTTTGTATATTTATTTCTGGCTAATGAGCTCTCTATTCCTGTGCACTTATTTACCTTTTTTTTTTTGACTATTTCAGTACGAAGCTATCCCAGAATCACTCAAGAACATGCTCCTCGTCATGTCTACGGCAGGGATTTTCGAACAAGAAGATTACACCTTGAGCTTAGGCAATGCTGACAAAACCAAACCTGCTGGACCACGCCTCGCACGAACAGATTCCGAAGTCCACCGCTATTCAGCGCTATGGCAGGTCACGTGGGAGAGGATTGACTGCTTTCTTCCCAATATGAAGCAAGAGTTGTTCCTGAGGTCACAGCCTTCATCGAGAGCTAGTTCACCTCAGAGCGCTAGACCCAGTAGTGATGGAGAAGCAGTGACTGAGAAACCAGAAAAGTCTGCGAACGTTGAAGGTAAGGAATATTTACGAAGATAGCTATCACATAAGAAGAATCCTATATTGTATGACGAGTGGTCCTGGGAACTAGCGGCTCATTGGTTCATTTGACGGGACGTTGTCATTCGAGCCACGTGAAGGTCTAACTATTTGTAGATGTAATTACAAAGGCAGCACCTTCTCCTCAGTTATTTTAAGACCCTAAGTGCTGGTCCGGGCGGGACTCGAACCACGACCTCCCGCAAAACAGATCGACGCTCTTACCAACTGACGTAATTAGGTTTTTGTTTTCTGCAAAGATCTCGACTTCAAATCAATTATCTGTCATCCCAGTGGCTTAATAAAGCATTAATGTTCGAAATGCCGACTATAAATGTAAGACTTTTTGGTAACTTAGTGTTCTCTCGACCTATTTTGATGAGCCATGCCATTCAGGGCATAACTTTTTACAGTTATCAATGATAGCAAAAGCCACGACAATTCTTTGCGTTCTGCATTCAAACTACTGTTCATACATCCAAAAGCTATATAGTGTTTGGTCATAGTTAGAAAGACGATACAATACTTTTTATAACAAAGATATCTATCAAAATGTTGTGACCACTCGAAATTCTCCGAAGCTCGACCTGATATAGTCACGTTTTGATGCTACGCTCATCACAATACTGCTTGTTTGTTGGAGTGGCGTGCTCAACTACGATAACAGCTATTTATGTAACAAAATAGACTAGAAAAGCAAGTCGTGATAATAAAACACTCTTCGATTTTTTAAAGGAGGGTCTACTAAAAGCATCCAAGACGCAAGGCCAACCAGCCCTCCCCCCAAAGGAACCAGTATCACCTCACCTCCCCCCCAAGGACAGCAAGTGTGCGTCATGCTTCAACCCCCCTTACCGTCGCTTGGAAATCGGAGCGGGTCTCCGACACAGCTTGGGTCCCTAGCTGACAATGTTCGTACATCTGTACCTATCATACTAGCACCAAGTCCTGAGCTAAACAAAAAG
Source organism: Actinia tenebrosa (assembly GCF_029948245.1). NCBI lineage: Eukaryota > Metazoa > Cnidaria > Anthozoa > Actiniaria > Actiniidae > Actinia > Actinia tenebrosa. Next base: position 8,691,649 of record NW_028292573.1, on the reverse strand, counting down.
GGACCCAAACCGGTTCAACCTGTTTGCGAAGCTCAACCGACCAATGAGAATACAGAGAATTCACACGATCCTTCTCTAAGAGAAGATAGTACTATTGATCTTACTTCTGTTATTGAAGAAGACGAGGCTACTGATCAAGCACCGGAGAAGCCTCCCAAGACTGCTATATATGATATTTAGACCTTATACGTGGATTAATCTGATTGGCTGTGAATAGCCACTAAAATATGAGTCGCAGAAAAAAGAAATGGTTGAAAAACTGAATTTTGGAAGAAAGATCTCTTCCTCTTCTAGAATTATTTTCATTCTTCTTGTCAATCGTTCTGGCTGCCATCAGCTTACCTCATCATGTGACGGAACAATGAACCAATGGAAGCACAGCAATTTATGACGTCATTACCAAAGATGTCGTCATCACCACAATTCCAGTCATTGTTTCAATCATGTTTTTAAATAGACTAAGAATTTAGTGTTTTAGCGTACTTAAACCATTCAAGACACTGTTTTTATCCGCTATATTAGAAATATCGCTTGTTCATTGGTGGTGCAACAAGTAATGAAGTTTGTTATTTTTTGGAGAGCTTTCCCAATAAAGCCCCGTTTACACTGGCGATTTTTGCTGCGACTTTTGCTGCGGTTTTTGTGAAAATTTTCGGAAATATGAAATCTTTTGTCTCATCCTTCAAAAGAGACATTCGCATAGGAAAATCTTGGTGTCCTGAAAAAAACTTTACAAGTAAATTCTTTACCATTATTTATTATGGACAAAATAGCAAAAACATCGCTAACGTAAACGGGGCTTAAGATTGCAGTTTCTAATCAGTGGGAAGACCGGGTCGAATACGGACAATTGTGAAAACGGTACTATAAATATATCTATTTGTCAGTGATTTTTTGTTCATTTTGTCATCAAAATTGGGCTGCATTTTTGAGCTCAATGGTATTAAACAACTACTTACACCTATTGCAAAAAAAGTTTGTCATCGCCAAAGGCGATAGGGGATAAGCGATATAGATAGGTTATTCCAAGATAATAATAATAATAATAATAATAATAATAATAATAATAATAATAATAATAACAACTTTATTAGACAGGGTAACACCGTTACCATAAATGATAATTTTCAGGTGGCCCTCAAGATCCAAGAATAGCTGGAATTCTTGTGTTTCTGTTTCTTATTCTCGTCAAGAACATGGACGAGTGTTAGTGTTGAGACTGATTCAGTGTTCTTTGTAGTCGACGAAGCCATTTCCGTCTCGGAATGACATATCGCCTATCGTCTTCGCTATCGGCGATGACAACGTTTATTGAAACAGGTGCATATTTGAAATTCTCATTTTATCCTGCCTGGTCAACAACTGTCCTATCTTCCCAGTCCTTTCACTCTTGAATAAGCAAAGGTTGAGACAAGGGTGGTGCGGTCTCAAGACGGACGACAGAAAGAACACGTTCTTTTACGTGCGCACGTCACCGTCTTTAAGCCATGTATTCCTCATCATGACGTCGTTAACGTTCTGATAAGGCCAGCGGTCTTGAAGAGAAACATGCGCACATGGAAAAGAATGGGTTCGCGTTGTCGACTTGAGATCTTCAACTCCTTTGTGGAATGTTGGAGCAAATTTTGTATGATCTTAAACAATGACTTTTCATCTGACCTCCGTTTCCATAAACCTTTCCCGAATTCCCTTGCGATACCACTAAACTTTATCAAGTCCGTTGTTTCGCGGTCACGCAAGCAAATTGGAAAAAATTTACAAATAAATTCAGTGAATATGTCACGGAGCCGTAACCATGACGCCACTTGCGTTACCCGAATAGTCATTTAGCGCACTGTGATTGGCTGAAATGTAATCGTCCATCACGTAACGGTGCTGCGCGCCGTGACGTTTGGCGCGGTGCGTACGAAATCCATTCAATTACCTCCATAACGCCTAAAGATTCTTAGAACTGAATGATTGGGAAATTCTGGGAGCTATAAACCTTGTTAATTCGAGTATAATGTTTTCTCATTTCAAACCACTTTGAATAAGATTCTCTGTTTGAATCAGAACCATATGAATGTATCTTTTTATGAATAACTTGTACACCAAAATAATACTCAAGGGAATGAAACGTAGATTGAAATAAGAAAACATTTATACGCTCAAATGCTTGATCTTTCGTAGATTAGAATGGATTGAAGATCTCTGTGTGGAATTTTTAGGGGGGGTGGGGTAGGGAACGCATTACATTCGTAAGAATTTTAACTCGTGGATGCTACTCCAATAGCGAGTTCACTTTTACTAAAAAAATGTTGGACTGCTTCGATATACAAAATCCTAACGAAAGTTACCGACCAACTAGACCATCGCAAATGAAAAAGTTTTGATGGACGTCAAAAAAGAGGCACGACAAAAGGACTGACGTGAATACTTACGTCAACATGTGCAAACACCGTTGCCCTTACATCATGTCGCTGACGCTGACGCTGTCAGAAGTCTCGCAGGATTCCGGCTCCGAATTTCAAACGCTTGACTCCTAAAAGCTATTGCTATGACTATGATTTCAGTTTCTTCAAGAACAGGCAAGTCAATACCGATAGTTCTGCAGTCAAGCGTTTGAAATTTGAGGTCGTAATCCTGTGTGACAATTTAAAGAAACCATTTTGATTGACGTCCGCAAAAACTCAACTTTTCGTTTGTGATGTAGGTCTAGTTGATCGCGTGTGACTGGGAATCAATCGCAGTAATTTGGGAATTCGTTATATTGCAGCGAGTCTTTCTCAAACGATGGAAATAGTGAATTAATTTAAACGTCCTTGGAAATAGTAATCTCTGGTTTAATTTGAAATTCCTGACAAGCAGAATTTATTTAATTAAGGACGTTTTTGCAACGCCATAAAGTTAATTGTGCCAAGTTGATTTTAAAGCGAATGGCGCTACTATCTCCACGAAATATGTTGCACATTAATTTAAAGTCATTATTAATAATAAATAAATAAAGATTTTGGTATGTCATCAATGAATAGGGAATATTTATGATTACTGAGCTTTTCTTCTGAAACGTTTCAACGTTTTAGATTTGTTTCATTTTAAATTTAATTTTAACATTCTATTTCTTTTGCTCTCGCCTCGACTCGTCTTCTCTTCTCTCGTTTCCTCTCCTCTCCTCTCTTATGGAAATATGATAACTCTCCTCTAAGAATGTTTTCAATAATAATAGAATAAAAATTTAACAGGCAACCGGTCGTTATACAGAGGTTGGCCACATTAAAGGTGGTCGCATAATAGAGGCTCTAACGTGTGGTTTTCGCCGATTCTTTTATATTTTAGCAACTGTCTTTCAGCATGCGATTCAATTTTTTCTTCTGTTTCGTGCGCTCGTCATGTCATAATTACCCCGGACTGAAAACCACTTAGCGATAATTATTCCTGTCAGAGAAGATAAACTTCAAAGTGACAGACTTGGGTCGTTGGGGGGTCATGTTCGGGCCTGGAAGAATTAAGATCAACTCTAGATAGATATTCCTTCTCGAGTTCAAAAAGATGCGACATGAAGATACTCTTTGTCAAACTCTTTTCGCTATTCATTGTCATCTTTAATCAACTCGTTCAAATATTTACAATCCTAATAGCTGTCACGCTGTCTAAAGTCCATCAAATTGATCCACGTAAGCACTTAATCTGTTTGAAGAACGAAAAACGGGTTGAAATCTTACAAGATACGGTTAAAACGATGCGTCATTCTTTCAACTGTCTGTACGTTCCTGACGTTTCCATCAATTGAAAATGGACTAGAAATCCCACCTGATAAAATACACTTTTGATCCATTAACGTTTCGAAAAAGATATGACAAACTCGACGTTTACACTTAGATGTTATCCATCGCAGTTCTGAAGACAGAAAAAAGACGTTAATCAATATTAATTGCACAAAATATTCACCAATTTATCAGATAATAGTGTAGCTTGCAAACCGTTTCTTTTACAAGAAATTTGCGCTATGGAAAGATAAGCAAACAGCTTGATAGTAAAAAGAACAAACACGGAAAGAAAGAGAGAGAGAAAAGTATATTGATCGTAAAACTCGTAGAAATAAAAAGAAAATATAAGAATTCAGTTGTATCATTGCTTCCTGAAACAACCTCTGTATTGATCTAAGTCAGGGCACGGCTACCTCACACGGATCAAACCCTGAAACAACCTACCTTTCAATCTGTCAGTCAGCCATGCCCTGACTTACATCAGCCCAGAGGTTGTTCCAGGGTTTGATCTGTGAGTTAGCCGTGCCCTGACTTAGATCAGCCCAGAGGTTGTTCCAGGGTTTGATCTGTAAGTTAGCCATGCCCTGACTTAGATCAGCCCAGAGGTTATTCCAGGGTTCAATCTGTGAGTTAGCCATGCCCTGACTTAGATCAGCCCAGAGGTTATTCCAGGGTTCAATCTGTGAGTTAGCCGTACCCTGACTTTGATCAGCCCAGAGGTTGTTTCAAGCCGGAGTACTTGGACCAGATTTTTCAAAAATATGATTTTAATATTACACCATCACAATTATGTTGAGTAGTTCGCTTTTAAACAACTTGACTGCCTGCCTTTGAAGGCCAAGGCCCGAAATTTTTAATTTTTCATCCCTGAAGTCACATTTACTGCGTTTTCAATCATTTTTGAAACCTTAGAAGAGCAAATTCTCGATAAACATGAATGAAAACTTCCGAAGTCTGTCGGAGACAGGGTGACAAACTGTCTAGTACAGAAGACTCCCAAGTGAAAAGAACCCCTCGCTATCTTTTGTTCGTTGTCGGGGAAACTGAGCGAGCAAAGAGAAAATGTTTTTAAATTTTGAAGAGTTGTCGTGGAAATTAGCCAACTTCAATGCTAAAATTCCATCCAAATCTTCTTTTTTTTTTTGAAATTGTCTCTTATCGGTGCAGCACTTAAAAAGGATCCATTTGTGGCCATGTTAACTGTTGAAATTTATCAAAATTATTAGCTTTCATAAAGTGGAAATTTCGTCTTCCACTCTAGAATCTCGTCTTCCACCCGAGAATAATTATAATTTATATTGAAAAATATTATAAGTTTAATAATATTCGAATACAAACGGATTATTTTTATCAATTATTTGAGTGGGATCTCTGATAATCACTTTTTAAAGACGATTCTGGAAAAAATGTACTTTTGAAGTCAATAATATTGAAAAAATATCCACGAAATAAATTAGGAAAATTTTTAGCTTACACATGAAAAAAAATGGATTGAAAATATATTTATTTTATTTTAGGGTAAACTTGATAAAAAATATTATTAAAATCTATTAAAGTATTGATTCTATCGCAATGAATGCTGGGAGTTGCATTGGGCGAGGCTGCATAGCAACGGTACGAGAAAGGATAAAAAATGGCTGAAAGTTTCCTCTAAATGTCCGCTTCTTCCCCACAAAATAAGACATCAGAGCAAAGAAAATATCAATAAGAGGACCTCTCTCGCCGTAAAGCAAAGAAAAACGATCAAAATTTGAGGTAAGTTGGAAGTTCACGAAAAAATATTCCGCTTCTTTCTTTAAAACGGTCGCGGTTTTATGGCTTAACTTGTCTAACTTTCTTTAATCATTTGTATTAACCAAACTGATAAACACCTTATCTAGAGATTTTGTGATAGCACGTTAATTCAAATGGCTTTTTATAAAATCTTTTATCTGTATTCGGGTTTATTCGGCTTGGTTCATGCGTCTTTGAATGTTGTCACCTAATGGAATTAGTTCCGCACGATTTTCCCGCCATTTATGCAAATGATTTGAGTTGTAAAATATGTAAGGCAAATCTTAGCTCTCATTTTACCCCTTCCAGACCCTCTATATACGTACTCTGATAAACAAATTAAATAAATGTTGGATAATAGTTTTAAAAATCAGCTGCAAATAACAAAAGATTATCACAATTTAGAGTGTTGATGGTTTTCATAGCCGCCATGTTGGATGAATTAAACAAAAGATTCGTCATTAGTCTCTTGTTATATCCTCCAACATGGCCACCGTGTCTTTGGTTATTTCATTCTCTTGGGAATGATTGAAAACCAGCAATAGCAAATAATGACAATGAAATTGACTGTTCTTGGGATACATGTTACATCATAGCTGCCATCTTGGCCTGGGGGGAGGGGGGGGAGGGTACTCCCATATATGGACTATAAGGTGATGATCTGCTGAACAGGGTATGGTTTTTCAAGCTTCTTGTCATAAACAGGGTATGTGATTTCACTCAAGTTCCAAGTTCTTCCTGAGTTTCCTGTCATATTCAGGGTTTCTACTTTCGTATTGACCGAAACTGGTTATTATGGTCGTAAAAAAAACAATACGTGAGGTGACATGATAATTGAAACAGGAAACAGGGTCTACAAATTTGAGTTTTTTCGCCATTAACAGGGTACCCCTTTCAGGATCCCAGTGGAACACCCTTACCCAAATCCTGGCGGACTTCCCTCCCCCTTCCCCCCCGGCCATCTTGGTTGGCAATAACAAAGCATTCCTCATTAGCTTCTCTTGTTATATCAATGAACATGGTGGCTATTTCATTGCTATTTATATCTCAAGTGATTTTGAGTCACATGATCACCCTATGAATAGCTTATTTGGTACCACAATATATAAATTAATTATCATACATTAATACTAGACTTAGTTTTGTAAGAGATAACTGAAAATACCCATAAAGGGCTAATTAACTCTAGTAAAATAGCAATAATCAAGTAAAAAAATTTTTTTTTTAAATTTTAAACAAAAACTGTAAAGAATGTATAAACATATACTTCATTAACATAAATTTGATAAATATCACAATATATCTGAAACAACTAATGGCCATGGGATACAGTACTGAAATAATGATGTCATAAAGTTGTTTTTAAGGACATTTAGGATTTTGGACATTAGAGCAGATGCAATTAAACCATGAAATAAAATCAAACTAAATACTAACTAATAGTATCTATTTAGTGACTAATAGTTGCTATATAACTCAACCAGAACATTTATTAAACAAAAGACACAAAAGGTCTCTTCTGTATTTGTCTTTGTATAATAAATGTTCTGGTTGAGTGATAGCAACTATTAGTCACTAAATAGATACTATTAGTTAGTATTTAGTTTGATTTTATTTCACGGTTTAATTGCATCCGCTCTAACAAAAACTGCAAGTAAAAATATGATATGTTGCAAAATATGATATGGTGCAAGATAAGATATAGTGTAAAATATCAGAGCGAATAGAGTGAAAAACGGCAGAGATATAGGTAATTTAATACGAAAATATCCCCATCATTTTTAATGTTGAAGAAATAAATTGCACTCCTAAAAGAGAGAGGTTGGGAGTGGTCCTGGTCTAATTTTATCCCTAAAAGATACCCGCACTTTAAAACACAAGATAAATCATTTAAAACCAAAAAAAATTATTGAATTTATTGCAAATACACTGGGTATAAAACTGATAACTGACATCCAGTTTAATGTCTGGGCCAAAAACCATGTGTCTGTACAAGATACCACACGTGCTAATAACCAATAGCTTCTCCTTTTTTCACCATTAAGAGAGGAAGTGACTTTCAAACCCCTAAAAGATACAACAGTTATCCCTGCCTTTCATTATATGAGAGTAACACCCCCCTTCCCCCCCTTCCCCCCCCCCCCCCCCCCCCTCAAAAATATTTTAAAAAGTTTGGTTGAAGAACCATTTAGTTTTGTGAGGGAGGTATGGTTATTTTCTGGAACTACACAATATACCCTCTTCAGACCCTCCCCACCCCTGGGAAATTCCAATCCCCCTCCATGGGGGAGGTATGGATATTTTCTGGTACTACACAATATACCCTCCTCAGACCCTCCCCACCCCTTGGAAGTCCAATCCCCCTCCATGGAGGAGACGTATGGGTATTTTTGTATTTCTTCTTACATTTGATAATAATAATGTAAGTGACAAGTAAGATATTCCATGGTATAGCACAGTAAAACATCAAGCAAATTGTATGAAGTTGTATGAAGCCTGGATAGCGCATAGATCTGACGGATAAATCTTATCCAGTGGATAAATTTATTAGATAACAGCATCGACTTACCCACTGGATAAGGATTAATATCCGCCAGATAGTGCTATCCAGGCTTCGTATAACCTGGCCTAGTTTTATTGCTTTTAGTGCTAGATACCAGTAAATATCCCCCTTCCCCCAAACACCTGTTAAAATAATGGCACTGGTTGTACATAGTGACTATTTCTATATGAGATCTTGCCAATCATGTTCTTTATGCTCAGTAAATGAAATTGGAACCCCCCTTTGTGAAGCCAACAAGCCCGAGTCAGACAGCACTTTAATTTTACAAAAAAAGAATGGAAACCAAGGGAAGGGTTATTTCTGTTTACACAACAATGAAGAAGGGAGGTCAGATTTCTAGTATGGGTTACTAAGCAAATACCACCACCCCCACCCCTTCCCCGATAAAAAATGACCCATCACCTATCTACACAAGCTAATTATTTTCTGTAGTTTAAACTCAGCTTATACCCAGCTGGGCAGGATGTGAGTTGAGTCAATGGCAGGCTACCCCAAGTATCGTATCAAGTTACACTCAACAATCTGCCAGTACCATTAATATGCCATTTATATGGCAGCATTTCACTACCACTACCAAAATGCTTTGTTAATTTTCTTTCTTATTCCAATTTGTATTTCTTCATGAGAATAGTAAGACAATTTGGCACTAATTAACTGAACAAAAGAAAGTGTGCAATGGATTCTGGTAGTGGTTAGTAAATGACTCTATATAAATGCGAGTGACCTATTCACAATGTCATGTGTGAAGAGTCAGGCTGTCAGAGTCAAATTTAACCTAAGAATTGCAACTCAACAGCTGAAATTAGACTTTAAATTAATTTTTTGTATGATTCTAATTTCAATTGCCCTATTTCACTATGACGCCACATCAAAACAACCTATTGTTTAAACGCAAAGGAACATGGTCATCGAAGGGAATCAATTCAACGCAAATTCACCAAAAATGGTTCGAAAGCCCGTATCAGTCCACGAAGAGAAGTAGAATAGCCAGCAAATGCTCAGAATATTTTTTAGTACATATTAACACATATTAAGTCTGAAAACCAGGCCATTTTAGATTAAACTGTTTCACTAGGAGCAAATTTTGTTGAATTTTCTATTGGATTTGGAGATTCTATCCCCCACATAAACAAGCAGTGACGTCATAGTGAAATAGGGCAATTCTTTTTAACTTTTGAAATGAATCAAAAACAGGAAGTATTGAGTTATTTTTGGGGAAGACAACGAAAATAGACTAGCCCAAAAAGTTTTCTTGAAAAAATATTTACTTGCTTGAAAGGATAATAATTGCATAAAATTTGTTTTTGAAAAAAATTATATAAGCAAGAGGTTATTCATTTGTGAATGGCTTGTTTTAGTAAAGCTGACAATGAAAGCATTTAACTTGTTTATCATCAAGGCCTTGTTATCACAAAACAATGACAAAATACTTTAATTTGTTCTTAAGTACTTTGAAGAGGGCAGTCACCTTTAAATAAACTACTAAATTTTAGTTAAAAACAAATGGAAAATGGCAAGAATGCTAAAGAGGTAAAGTAGAAAATAGATACTTTATCAAAGATATTATAGTTTTTGAAAGTTTTGAGTAATATTTAAAAAATATGTGGGAAATTTATAATTACCATTAAGAATGATTTTTAAAATAATTATGATTATATATATATATATATATATATATTCTAGTATATAAAAACAATATATAAATTTATATTATTTTTAAGTACTGCTCTAAAAAAAATTTATAACTTAAGAAAATTTATTTTTTAAACAAAAATTTAATTTTGAGGAAGTAAACAGCATTTTTAAAATTTCCTTGAAGAATCATAATATTATAATTATTAACTCATTAACTCAGAACAGGTTATTGTAAAACTTATTATTATTATTTTTAGAGATTTGAAATACTTCATAGCTTTTTAATTTAAATGCTCATCAAAAATCATTATCTTAGTAAAATTTGATATTTCTAAATATATCCTCTAAGTAGAGTATTTTAAATAATAGCTTTTAAAAAAGGGGTTAAATATTTTTCTTCTGATTTTGCAATAAAAAAGGGTATAATTTCTGGTATCAAATAACTAAGGATTTAATTATTGAAATTAAAAATACTGGCAAATTTTCGAGAAGAAAAATATAATCTCTTTAAGCTTTTAAAAGTAAAATGTTTAGAATTAAGATTGAATATTTTTCTAATATTATATATATCTTTTAAATAATCTTAAAATTGAGTAAATAAGGATTTAATCCAAGTGGAAAGAATCTGATTAACATTTTTACAATCTTTTTAATTTCTTTTAGGTTACATTTTCTAGGGATAAAAATTTAAGAGTTTTTTTAACATTTAAAAATATTTTTTCTCGAATTTATTTGTATTTAAAAAAAATAAATTTGTCTTTTCTGTAAATGAGTAAATATTTTTAAAAAATTTGATAAAGTATTTCATCTTTTTTCAACAATCCTAGAAAAAGTTTTATCATTATTTTATAAGGGGAAATAATAATTTAAGAGTTTTTTTTAACATTTAAAAAACGTTTTTTCAAATCTATTAGTATTAGATAAATTTGTATTTTCTGTACATGAGTAACTAAAAAAAATTGATAAAGTTTTTCATCTTCTTTCAACAATCCTAGAAAAAGTTTTATCATTATTTTATAAGTCGAAATAATAAAATATGAATTTAAATTAAGGCGCAGATATTTAATGAAGTTTTTGACTTCTCATATCTAACTGCCCAGAAAATGTTGCTTTCTTAATGTCAACACTTTTCGTTTAAATCTCTCAAAGTTGTCAATCAAAAGTTGCTTTTGCTAAGAAAAATCATTCTAGCTTCAGATTTTGTGAAAGGGCGGTTTTTGCAGACAATTGATAAGAGAGTGAAATCCCTGAATTTTTTTTCTCCTTTATTGATTATTTGGATGACGTGATCATTGCTGGCCGTTTATCTGACACAAATATCCGCTCATAAAGAAAAACAAGGACATTTTTTTATTAAAGTACTGTTCATAAATACTTTGTAGACACAGTTATAGACCTTCAATCGCTGTTTGGGTCTTTCCTCTCCGCCTTGGGACTAGGTGTCCTGCTGATTTCAAATAAATATATTGAACATCTTATTTACGGTTATCAAGGGGCGACCTACTGGGAAAGTTTATTTGACTCTTGGGAATTATTATGATCTTTTCTTGGGATGGTATTTCTCGCTCTTTCCATTAACTATTTTCTTCGTTTTTTCTTTCTTTCTTTCTTTCTTTCTTTCTTTCTTTCTTTCTTTCTTTCTTTCTTTCTTTCTTTCTTTCTTTCTTTCTTTCTTTCTTTCTTTCTTTCTTTCTTTCTTTCTTTCTTTCTTTCTATCTATCTTTCTTTCTTTCTTCCTTTCTTTCTCTCTTTCTCTCTTTCTTTCTTCCTTTCTTTCTCTCTTTCTCTCTTTCTCTCTTTCTCTCTTTCTCTCTTTGACTGCTTATAATGATTATCTAATTAGAATTGGCTCAACATTCACCTTACGACACACATCAGTTGATGAACTTATGAAAATCATTAATTCTATTGACGTTAAAAAAGCGACAGGTCTTGACGGTATACCATCTCATTTCATCAAGATTGCTTCACCAGTAATAAGTCAATCACTAGTGAAGCTATTCAATCAATCAGTTGATAAAGGGATTTTTCCTAACGGCTTGAAACTTGCGAAAGTTACGCCAATTCATAAAGCTAATGACAAAGATGATTTGAATAATTACCGTCCCATTTCGGTCTTACCTACTATTGCTAAGATTTTCGAGAGAATAGTTTTTAACCAGTTATATGAGTATCTAAACTCAAATAATTTACTTTCTCAAAAGCAGTCGGGATTTAGACCGCTTCATTCGACTACTACTGCACTCCTAGAAGCCACAACGGAGTGGCTTACCAATATGGATGAAGGTAAATTGAACTGTGTCACTTTCCTAGATTTTAAAAAGCTTTTGACACAGTAAATCACTCTATACTTCTCCAAAAATTATACTATTATGGGATTGCAGAAGAGTCGATAAAGTGGTTCAAATCTTACCTCACAGATCGTAGTCAGAGATGCTACATAAACCATACCTTATCTAGCTCTAGAACACTCGATTGCGGCATCCCTCAAGGCTCAATCCTTGGGCCATTATTATTTATTATTTATATAAACGATCTGCCAAATAGTGTCAAATTTTCAAATGCTAGAATGTATGCTGATGACACAAGTCTCACCACTTGTGGCACATCACAAAAGACTCTATTTGACGAGGTGAACGCTGATATTTCCAATATTCATAACTGGTTGAAAGCTAACAAACTTAGCTTAAATTCAGCTAAAACAGAGCACATGTTTATTGCTTCTGACGATAAATTGAAAAAAATTACCTCCGAACCACACATATATTTAAATAGCAAACCAATTACTAGAGTCTCTACAGCAAAAACTCTGGGTGTTGTGATTGACGAACGGGTGTCTTGGGTTGCTCATATTGATTACATTTGTAAAAAAATATCCTCTGGATTGAGTGGCATAAGACGAGTCCGCGATTACATCCCCTTGGAGACAGCTATTACCATATATGAGGCTCTCGTTTTACCTTGGTTTGACTATTGTGACGTGGTATGGGATAATTTACCAGTAACGTCTGCTGAAAGATTGCAAAAAATGCAAAATAGAGCTGCAAGAATAATAACAAAAAGCAGCTACGATGTCAGATCTAGTGATATTTTAACTTCTTTAGGCTGGAAAAGCTTACAAAGAAGAAGAAAGGAGCATAAAGCAATAATGATGTTTAAGACTTTAAATGCACTTGCACCAAAATCTGTAAGGGAACTCTTTTATTTTCAAGAAAATACCTACGATTTTCGTGGTAGAGAGAAGTGCTTAAAGTTACCGAAACCCAGCACTGAGTTTTTAAAAAGAGCTCTCTCTTATGACGGTGCAAAAGTGTGGAACTCGTTACCCCAAAGTGTCAGACTGTCCAATAATTTAAAATCTTTTAAGAGGAATCTTTCGTCTGTTGGTCCTTAACACTTTAATTACTATAATATTTTTGGGGGGTAGATGAGAATTTATTTCATAAATCTGTCTATATATTCTTAACGTTATTATTAATTTTTTATATATATTACCTATGAACTCGGTTTTCATGAAAACCAATTTGTACATTGATGAAATTTCCCGAGATTAAATAAAAGACATCTCTCTCTCTCTCTCTCTCTCTCTTTCTTCCTTTCTTTCTCTCTTTCTCTCTTTCTCTCTTTCTCTCTTTCTCTCTTTCTTTCTTCCTTTCTTCCTTTCTTCCTTTCTTCCTTTCTTCCTTTCTTCCTTTCTTCCTTTCTTCCTTTCTTCCTTTCTTCCTTTCTTCCTTTCTTCCTTTCTTCCTTTCTTCCTTTCTTTCTTTCTTCTTTTCTTTCTTCCTTTCTTTCTTTTAGTTTTCTTCCTTTCTTCCTTTCTTCCTTTCTTCCTTTCTTCCTTTCTTCTTTTCTTCTTTTCTTTCTTCCTTTCTTTCTTCTAGTTTTCTTCATTTACTTTCTTCTAACTTTCTTTCTTATTTTTTCTCACTCTTTATTTATGTATTTTAACAATATTTATACAGGAATGTCTCATATAGCAGAACTATTTTAAAGAGAGCCCTATTAAATCCTTTTTTTCTTCCTCTCTCAAAGTTACAGAGTTTCTTACTCATACTTTCTTTCTTATTTTATTTGTTTTTTCTTTCTTTCTTTCACCCTCTCTCTTCCTCCCTTTTCTTTCCTCCCATTACTTTTTAAAATTCTTTTCGTTTTATCCTTTCCCTTTTTTATTTCGAAGCGCAGTTTAAATCTACCACATTTCCCTCCGCTCTCCTTTTCCTGTTGCGAAACGACAAAACTGAGCCGATAGACAAAGACCTTCGGAAACCACCAAACGACATCAATAGCCCAGAAGTTCCAAGATTTAAAATCTATCAGTCTCCTTTGTTTGTCTTCATATATAGTGATAAATGCTTCTAGATTACCTTTCCGTCTCACGGGAAGTTCAAAATGAAAATTAATAAATTCCAACAGAAAATTTATCACAAAAATCGACTGTAAATTGCCGGCAGGTTAAAAGAGTTTAAAGAGAAGTGTGATCCTCGACTGAGCTGAGTCTGCAATATCTTTAGCGATGATAACCCTTGTCTTCTTATCAAAAATGAGACAGCTTGTTGATTTGGATCTTACAAAGAGGAAGAGAGTGTGGTATAGTCAATGCAAATATGTCGACTTGCTCCACATGTATTAAGCTATCGGCACTTTTGAAAGCACTGAATAGGGGAAATGCCTGTCTCGTACGTAGGGATTAGAAGTGATTCGCGCTCTCCAAGTTAATAACGAGATTTAGTCTATTTGCCCATTAACAGAAATACTAAGTACTCCTGCCTCCGGCCTTGTTCATAGTTTTAAAACAAACATCAAGGCAGCTGAATTACCCTTTGAGGGAAAACGTCTAGCGTTTTCAAATGTATCGGAGATAGGAGGTCACGAAATGATTCTCTGGTTGAGAACGGCTTGTTTTTTTAAGGGAATGCACCAGCCTTCAGCAGTTTGCCTGATTTTAGTCTTGACTGTCCGTGTCAACTTTATCAGTTGAATGAAATTCCGTATGACAGACAAGCAAGAGCCGCCTATGACTGAATCTAACCCACATTCGTCATTGAATCTGAGTCAATCCAGAGATTGGTATTGCTTTATTAAATCTAAAATCAAGCTCACGAGAATTCATTGAAAAGATTTGTGAGTCCAATTAAGCCAGATCTTACTTATATTACTCAAATTTTCAAGCGGTTTTCGAGGTGATGAGCCAGACAATCAGAGCTTGTGAAACTGAAAAACCTTAGCTGAACCTTGCGTTTGATCTTTCCGACGTCTATCAAAGCTGTCTTTCATTTTGAGATAATTCCTTTAACAATAACAATCTCAAAGGATTTCGTTAATACCTAAAGTTTGACAAGTTGATCCCGTGTCCCGGGTACCGACTTCAAACAGTATTCGTCAAATATGAGCAAAATCTTAGTAATTTCGCTCTCAATTGTCACTCAAAGTTGCAAATAAAGTTGTCCACATAATCCCGTATCGTGTAAGCCTCGTCGGGAACCGCATTGTCTAAGGCAATGAGTTCAAAACCAATCACATTACCATACACTTGAAGATAGAAATCTGGACTTTCTTGTTAGCGCGACTTATGACGGCTCTCTTATAAACCGTCTTTCATAAAGGCTCAAAATTGCCGGCATGCTCTCAAAGGAGTAATTTTTGTTTTTCATATTCTCTCGGTTCGATTACTTGCCAACTAGCCGACGTGAGTCTTTGTCTAGTTCTGACATGCGGCGTTATTTTAACTACAAATGATTTACAGTTTTTAATGTTATCTCATTAAGCTAGATCAACGCAAAAATATTCATTTAATTTTCAGTTAGAAATCTCATTTTGACAGTTCATTTCCCCAGCGCGGACAACACTAGATTGGTTTTCGCAGCGGGCGACTGGATACGCGACACTTTGATTGACAGCTGGTAATCGATCGTGTGCGAAACGTGTGCAAAGATATGTCAAAATAAATAAATAAATGGTCGTGGTCGTTTTCACCCAAGCCCCGAAAATTGAAACTCTCTCGAGAACTTCCCTGGCGTTTGGGGGAACTCGTAAATATGATTTAAGGTGTCGCTTCCTTTGAGGCTGTCGAAGTGCCACTCCTAAAGTGATGGAATAGATCACGCGCTAATGACAGCAGCCTATGATCTGTCAATCACCCTTCTTAGCTCAAAAGGTCCTTCAAAATACCAAGAGATTCCGAATGACGGAGATCTGTTCCACCTATGATTCTATTTTGCCTGCAGCACTTTTCTCTTTGTAATATTGTTCGCGCGAGCTAGCGTAGTCAACTATCAGACTTTTGTAGGCTCATCTTTTTTTCCTCTAGTAGTTTTAATTTGGTTGATAAGGATTTTACCCGATATCACTGTACAAAGCACCAAAGAGGTTTGAAAAAGATCCCGATGCCGATAGCTAAGCGTTCCATATCGCGAGACGCAAAATACAACTAGAATTCGAAGTTGAAATGAGGAAAGCATGTTTTATTCATTATTTTGACCAAGTACGGTACTTTTTACATGTCGCGCGCTAATATTTTCAATCAAACACGAAGACCCTAAAACGAACAGAGTCTGTCTATTGACTTTGTCGGAAATACATTTGTACAAAAAGAGGCGAATTCACACATTCACAAAAAAAAGTCCACAAATTTTAGAGAATCTGAAACCCTTTTCACCTAATTGTATATATTTTCCCTCTTCGTTTGCGATATGACTTCAAATTACTATGGTTCTTGATTGCTTCTTTGGGGTTTATTCTTATCTATATATAACTATTAACTGTGTAAATTAGTTTCCAAAACTACTAAATCGTACATCTACTTGAAAGTTTCACTTTTTGAGCGTACCTACAATTCTCCATAATAGACTACACTTACTGTTCCAATGTTCTATTTTTATTCTAAATACAATAGGACATTTCCCTATTAATTCTATTCTATATATACAGTTTGAATATCTTGAATTAAGTTTAGTCTTTTCATTTGAATAATCGATGTGGGTCGTACGCGAGGCTATGAATAGGTCCGTAAGGAGACGTAGAATAACAGCTTATAGGAGCTGTAGGTGGACTTGGAATTACAGACGGCTTGTAGTAATATGGTCGATAGCGTGATGCATGAAGAGAAGCTTGGCTTCCTTGAAGCTTACAAGGGCAACCATGAACATTACAAGACGGGGCTGGTTGAGGAACCGGAGGACTGACCGAATTTCCAAGTTGTGTATGACTTCGAAGATGTTGGAAAAGATCTTCTGAAGTAGAGAAGGATTTCCCACAGTGTTTAGCTCCCGAAACCCAGTTACAGACGTAGGGGTGCGCTTCATCTTGAGTGCTCTTAAACATAGCTAGATTATGTGGATAGAAACACGAATAGGGAGTTGAAGATTGTTCTGGAGTCTTGATATTTTCACACTGAACACAATGAGGTCCACATTGTTGCACTGGGCTGGCAAGTCCATATGGACTCACTTGAGCCCTGCAGTTCGTACAGTTTGCATCCCGACAGATTGTTCGCTGAAGATAATCCACGTATGGAGTAGCCGGTGTATGTAGCTGTAACGGTCTCGATGAAGCCTGGGGTAGTGGAATCCCTTGAGCTGCAGCAGCAGCAGCACTTTCTCCGTGTGGGGAACAGAAAACACAGGCACATTGAGGATAGATCGGGGCTATACTCCCCAGTGATGTAGGTATTCCATGGGATTTAAGTGCCGACTGTTCTAGCCCCACCAGGGCCGGAGGATAAGGCAAAGACCCTTTAAATGGTATAAGAGTTGAAGGATGAGAGCAATTTCCACCGCATTCCTTGTGTAGTGACTGCAAGTTTTGTCCAGCTTGTCCTGACTCAACGACTAAGCCACAGCCACGACTTGCCTGAGAATGTACAAATCCGCAATGTCCTTCACCTTCGCTTACTGAGTACGGAAAGCCCGTTAATTTACTTGGTTCATCCTTAGTATCAGTTGGAGATGCACGGGAAGTATTTTCCTTACTTGGAGTGCGAAAACTTGCTTTCTCTGTCATTTCTTCTCCTTTCTCGCCGGTTTGTTTGTAAGGTTTGAACGAGGATCTTGTTTCGTCCGAGCTTATCTTGGTTGAAAGTGATGTGTTATCTCGCTCGGGTTCCGCTGTTTTTGCGGGTTCAGCTTTGCCGATGCTACTACACGTAGCCGCCAGAAGTGCCAAGGGTGACTTCTTTTGTTCATCGTCCTGTAAAGTACAAGAAGAGTTAGTATATCAAGTATTTGGGAAAAACAGCTCTGATCGGGTGCAGTGAGCGGTAGACTTGTGTGTACTTTGATAACACGGCCAAATCCAAAGCCTTCACGCCAGAAACTTCTAGTCAAGAATATATATTATTTCTACCTTCAGAGGAAGTGGCTGTATATAATCTTGATTACACTTGGAGACACTTTGGGTCAACATTTGTAAAGCCTCCAGTGGAACTCGATTTCCTTGAGAAAGATTTTCAGAATGCTCAACTGGTCGAAGACCGAAAGTCTTCGTAGGCATATCTGTGGAGAGTGTGTGTGTGTGCGGTCTCTCTACTGAAATATTAAATACTACACAATGAAAGGTGTAGGTAGATCCAGAAGAAACAAGCCGACTTCAGACAAAGCTTGCGCTCACTTCACTCATAAATGAATTGGCAAGATTAGAGGAGTTTTGCCGCCTTCCAATCAAATTGCTTCCTTAGCGATATTTCACTATTTGATTGGATAATCAGTGTGACAGGCTTGTCATACTTAGACACTGAAGTAATTGGCCATATAGGATATTGATAGATGATTTTGTAACCAACCAATCAGAGCACAGAAGTTAATTAAGTAGCGGATCACCTAAAGTGTCAACCTACGGGTCCTAATCAATCAAGCTGTCAATCACGTCAATTATTTTTGTCAGCTATTGTCTTGTGTTATGTGTTGAAGTGAGTGCAATGCTAGTTGTCATTTTGAATCGCGGTGTTGGTTGTATGTTTAAAAGGTTCCTTTTGTCGGCTTTGTGTACACGAAAGGATATCAAAGAAAGGAAAAAGCTGGTGGCTGGCTTCTCGAATCTTTGCCACTCATAGGTCCAGCGCAAAGACCTAAAATAGAAGTTCTCAGCAGAGCGGCTTTCAGCGCTGTGTTTGTTTTTCGGCGCTGTTTGATCTTATGACACTTGAGCATGTTATCTTATCATGCTATCCATCACTGAGAGAGCTACAGGCGCTTGCGGTATTAGAATCAGAGATTAGATAATGTGTTGACAAGTCTAATGGCCGTGACGGGCATGTCAAAGAGACACCAAAGGCCATTCGAAAACTATTAACTCAAGGCTCACTAGTCACTCGGGCGCCTGACAAATTCGTGTTAGTATTCATTGCTTTGCTGTGGAGTTATACGGCCGCTTATTACCTTAACTGTCCTGTGTTTTTGAGATCTCTTTAGCTTGATATATAAGCCGTCCGAATAATTAAAAGTCTAGCTTTATTTGCATAGTTAATTTTGAAATTATAGAGATGATTATTAGTGGTGATAAAGGCTGGAATGATGGCGTAGACCTCAAGAAAGTTTTCTGCTTTGCTAAGAGAATCATTCGTGATATCTGTTCTTAATCAAGCTCGCATTCTATTTCTAGAGTGTCATGGAAATGTTCAATACCCCCCTTTGTTTATTTTTGATTTTCATGTCAATGGATTGTAGACAACTAGTTGACAGAAGTTTGGCCTGAACGCCAGCTGGAGGAGAAAAGTTAGAATAGCTCTGTAAACAAAACCCAAGGACGGACAGTTTATCTACAACGAAAACAGATGAGTTATTGAGACAAAAAAGTGACTCTTCTTCTTGGTGTAGGAGGCATGGCTCATTTCGTCGTCCTTTTTCGATTCGAACGGCCATCTTTCGTTCGCGAGTTCCTTGACAGATAGGGAAGAATCGCGGGTCTGTTAAGGTAATAGTGTTATCGCGCGGTGGACAATCTACTTGCGGTCGCCTTTGAATAATACGTGTTATTATTTCGAAGTTATACATTGAAGTGAGGAAAGGACTAACAATGTAAACAAAAATGCTGTGTAATTTGTTTTTCACGGTCCCATCTCATCCCGTTTTTGGCAGGTTATCTAAAGCAATCAAAAACAAACAATGAGCGGCCGCCGTGAATGTCAAATATCCCATCCGACTGTCAGTTCTTATCTTGTCATTTCATTAAGCTAGCTTTCATTACGGCCCAGTTGTCAAGTTGACATACGCGGGATGGACTTCAAAGGAAGAGCCTCGCTAAGCCGAATCTCAACCCACTTTAACCAATCCCTCTAAGATCATCTTGAAGAACCTTGGCTCATACGATCACACGAACGGCCTATCACACATTTCTTTATCAAACAAACAGACATAATAGAAAGTAATCTGCAGCACTAAGGACAGCCGCGTGCTGAATAATTCATTCTTGAACATGGGAGGCCATCAGTCTAAAAACACCATTAGTTCTAGCCAAGAATAAATACCTCATTAGCGCGCTGAGACGTCAATCAAGTAGCTGTCGGTCGATCGTCTTTTATATGAGTGGGCAGCGCTTATTAATCGGCTGAACTCAACTTCAAAAAGCGCCGCTCATGTCAAACCTGTCAACGCTCGGAAACATCGCTCTAATTCAAGTACCTTGTCTGCCAACGACGATATGAGTTAACATTGACGTGATGTGCTATCGACTGATAGGCGCCAACTCGACTCAAAGCGATCTGCACGGCAAGTTTTTTCATAAAAGAAACCTATGAAATAAAGCCTGGCTCCTTCGTGACGCGTTCTTGCTTTTTAAGTGTTTTGTTTAAGCCTTTTTGAAATGTAAAGACCGAGGTGGCTTTGAATACCTTCCATTGTGATAAAGTGAAGATTTGTATTGCAGCATTGTAGTTTAGTTGACACGACAAAGAAGCATCTATTCAGATACAAACTGACCTCTTATAACAGTATTTATCTCCATCGTTACTAAACCTTTCACGAATTGATTTACCTTGTTTCTACGGTTTGTATGTACAAGGTTTTGTACAATTCTTAGATTTAAAACAATAAAAAATCGACATTTCCGGTTGTCTTTGCCAGTAAATCCATATTCAAAAATATTATCCTTACGTAACTGAATTGGTTTTATACAAACTATTTTTTTCTTATTCTTCTTATAGAACTCTCTCGAAAACTCCAAGAAATTTGAATCTCAAAAATCAAGTCCTCTTAAACCAAATCTATTCACTAAATCTATTTATCCCTTTAACTTCATTTTGTATTTCTTGAGGTGTCTGTAAGAGAGAATGTTTTGGGATCCATTGGTCAATATTGTTTTCGGGTGTTTGGAGTTTGTTGGTAGAACGAGATAAGATACTCTTTGCATTAACTAGTGTCGCGTCTTCTTTTTGATCGAATTTAGGGCGACTATCGCTCCTGCATTTATTCTATATATTCCCATATCCTATTTTCATTGCCATTTTCGTCTCATCTTTCGGTTTTAAACATCCAATTTTTCAATCTCGTTTGTTTAGACTATGAAATGTTGAAAAAATTCGAATCTTTTTTTCATCAGAATTCACAACTCCTTCCTTTCTTGCCTACGCTTTCTATTGAATTCTTTTTGGTTCGATCTCTAAGACCTTAAGATTATTTACTGGAAATTCGTTCACTTTTTCACCAGACGTATGATATATAGCTAACTGCGTTTTAGTCCCTAGATCAATCTCCAAAAAAAAGTCAATCAGTTTTACCCTTTGTGGCGGCAAAGCGAAAGATCTCTACCACCTAATCACTTGTATTTTCCTTTCAGTATTGAAAAATGAAATTAAGATTGAAGAAGTAAATAGTACGCTTAATAATCAGAGGAAAATCATTTTGAGTAATAACAGAGGATTCATACAAGTGATTGATATGCGATGGTTTAATGGCTCGTGTTATTTATCAGGTTTAAGAAAGCGAAAGTACCGCACAAGAAAACGCGTTGTTTTTAATTCGGCGGTTGCTTGACAAGCTGTCAACTCAAAAGAAAATTCATAAATACTGCCCTGTTTGTGCATTGTATTAGTATCTCTATCCAACAGAGAGGAGCTGTGAGCTTTTTTTCCTTTTTATGAAGGTAGCGGTTTGCCGCCGTTTCATCATCGGGCTTGTCAATTTGGTCACGCGATTCCGACAAATTTTCTAATAATCCCAGCAGTTGTTCAAGTATATTGACACTTCGAGTCTAAAGTAGCTGTCATTTGGAGACTATGTCTCTTCCGTCCTACCCGCCAGTATATCTTATATCCTCAGAGAGAGGGAATCACAAAGCATAAATACTTCCTTGGTGTGCGTTTGGGTTTTCCATGTGCATGTTTAATGCTCTCTCGCTGCGCCATTTCTTAACTTCGTGAAGTTCCTTTGAAATAAATGTATATTAACACTTGTCTAAGAGTTCAAAGAACTGTGCTGTCAATGATAGTAACGATTTGGCGCCTTTTGTGAAAACAAGTTTGAATGCAGTATCGTGTTGTGCGAACGAATAAAGACGAGGCGACTGTACATTGTTAACAAATAAAGCCTTTAGAGTTCGGTTAATTGTCCAGTCAGATCATTGATTTTTATTACTTACTATAGGTACCTCTTGTTTCCGATCATAGATATTCAGCCTAACCTCTTCGTATCGACCAGGTCGATTTAACACCAAACAGACCGACAGTGCTCTAATTTACCACTACCTCTTAAAAGAAGCTACAAGATATCTAAGTAGGTTCAGGTATTAAATTCTTATTGCCCATATGGATTGTTTTATGAAAGCAGCTCGGTCAAATTGCTTCCGTTTGTTTGATCACTAAGTATATGAGTGGGGTGGGCACAGTGAGAAGATTGCCTTGTGGAACATATGAAAAAGGATCACACTTGGGTAGAGTCGATTTCAAAGGAGGTGCACGACATGATGTCAACCCACGAATCGACTGTATTGAAACAGGTGTTGAACAGCGCTGAAGTGATGATAATGCGCTCTGTCAAAGATTAGGCTTCAAAAACCAGTTTCTTTCAAGCCCGCCTTCAAATAGAAGAAATTGGACTATTGTATGTGACAATATGCTTTCTATTTCTATAGTAATCTTGACTTCAGGGCATAGATGCAATCTAATATTCGTGCTATGAAACGAGTTACGATGAAGCTCATTTCAGTTAAAGGAAGCAACTTTTCATAGGGTACTATCAGTTATCAACCTTGACTTTTAACTTATCAACCAATTTTTTATCAATTTAATATATATATAGATATGACTCAGTACATTATTACAGCCCTCAGTGTTTTCTCGCTTGTTGTTGGTCAAACGTTTTATCGATTTTTATACTAAAAATAACATAATATTTCAAAAGAAATATTCTATGTTCAAACAATTTTTTATCAATTTTAAAATATATGATACCTAGTCCCGCCTTACAGCCCTATTTTCTCGCTTGTTGTTGGTCAAACGTTTTATCGATTTTTATACTAAAAATAACATAAAATTTCAAAAGAAATGTTCAGTGTTCAAACAATTTTTTATCAATTTTAAAATATATACCTAGTCCCGCCTTACAGCCCTATTTTCTCGCTTGTTGTTGGTCAAACGTTATATCGATTTTTATACTAAAAATAACATAAAATTTCAAAAGAAATATTCTATGTTCAAACAATTTTTTATCAATTTTAAAATATATACCTAGTCCCGCCTTACAGCCCTATTTTCTCGCTTGTTGTTGGTCAAACGTTATATCGATTTTTATACTAAAAATAACATAAAATTTCAAAAGAAATATTCTATGTTCAAACAATTTTTTATCAATTTTAAAATATATGATACCTAGTCCCGCCTTAAAACCCTATTTTCTCGCTTGTTGTTGGTCAAACGTTATATCGATTTTTATACTAAAAATAACATAAAATTTCAAAAGAAATATTCGATGTTCAAACAATTTTTTATCAATTTTAAAATATATACCTAGTCCCGCCTTAAAACCCTATTTTCTCGCTTGTTGTTGGTCAAACGTTATATCGATTTTTATACTAAAAATAACATAAAATTTCAAAAGAAATATTCTATGTTCAAACAATTTTTTATCAATTTTAAAATATATGATACCTAGTCCCGCCTTAAAACCCTATTTTCTCGCTTGTTGTTGGTCAAACGTTATATCGATTTTTATACTAAAAATAACATAAAATTTCAAAAGAAATATTCTATGTTCAAACAATTTTTTATCAATTTTAAAATATATGATACCTAGTCCCGCCTTAAAACCCTATTTTCTCGCTTGTTGTTGGTCAAACGTTTTATCGATTTTTATACTAAAAATAACATAAAATTTCAAAAGAAATATTCGATGTTCAAACAATTTTTTATCAATTTTAAAATATATACCTAGTCCCGCCTTAAAGCCCTATTTTTTTCTTCGCTTGTTTTTGGTTAAAGGTTTTTTCGATTCAATACTAAAAATAACAACATTTTAAAAGGAAAACAAAATAAATTAACATCGTGAATACATTATTTTAGACTTGTTAAGCAAAGTTTATGAGTAATATTTTTCGGTTTTTAACTTTGATTTTCGGGTACTTTATGGTATTTCATAATGTATCGTTTCTGATGTATAAGTAGTAGAACTGAATCAGCCGTGATAATAGTTATCTGTCTATTCATTCTAGGTTTTTAAACCACAAAATTCACGAGTTTAAAGATAAAAAATTCTTATTTAAGATATCAATTCTCTAGAAAGAGAAAGAATCCCATCGAAAAGCGAAGAAAAAAGAATAAACCTACCTTCGTTGCTTCTGTTCATCGCGAGACAATATTTATATTAAACAGAACGACGCATAAAGAAATATAAAGAGAGGAATAGCGTTGAATAAGCTCAGTTGGAAGCCAGTTTTGGCTACCATTGCCATAATAACACACGCAGTTAAGGGTGTGCCGTTTGCACCATACATTTAATTTCAAAAACCACACAAAATGGTTTAATTTAGTTCGACTTCAGTTTCCCCTTTTTCCCGAGCGTTCTAAGCTAATGATCTTTATTTAAAATTGCAGCCCGAAAAATACTGGCAAATTGCAGCAAGACATTTTTGTCAACGATGTCTAAGTTTCAGGATGGGATATTTTAAGTTGGTATAAAATAATAAACGTTAGCCTAGTATTTAATAATTAATAGTAACCTTCACTCTTTCAACCCAATGCCCTTCACATTAACTTCGTCTTTCCAACTACGTTTTGTTAAGAGCCGCTTATCACATGACAATTCTCAAAAGTAGATCATATTTGGGAGTCGTATTCATGCTATTCAAGTATCTCAAGTGTGCCAATTTTCTTTTTATCCAGACACGGTTTAGTTAACAAAAAGGAATGATAAACGATAAAGTCTTTCAGCCGAGAGGGTATTTTTAATCTCTAAGATGAATGTTTACAGATATAGAAAAGCAATATCTTGAGACCTGCTGGCCAAGAATGGTATCCCATCGCGAGGGCTGTTCTACTATTGTACTAGAGTAATCATCACGGTGACACTGGAGCTCAATGACGCAGAATACGGCGTCTATTCGGCTAGGTTCTCAATAATCGTAACTCAGGATAACATGTTGATCTTAATTAAGGTGGCTCCATATAGTTTTCGTACGCGCGCGCGCGAGGTTGTGCACGAGCATGCGCAGAACCAGAACTTGAATTTTTTTATTTTGATGACGTCACGAAAATATCGTTCGCACGCGTTATCTTTTTTCTAAAATAACTCGACACTAGACGTTAAAATGTTTTCAAAATTCTGTATTCTTCCTATCATTTAAATACAAATATGATACAGTTGTCAAAATATTTAGAAATTCGGTACTGTGAAATGTTTTTTATTCGCAGTATTTGTAATTCTGTAGTACCGAAAGCTTTAGCATTGTGTCAAATGAAAGGTGAGGTAACGTACTTTCGCTCTAAAAGGGTTTAAACGAATTCACCGTGGAAATACTAGAGTTTTTTATTTTTGATGAAAAGAATGGCCTTCATTATAGCTGATGTAGTGTTACCATAGTAACTTCATATGTGATCAGCTTCATAAAAATTGAATCCTAAACTCATGAACGTTAATATGGTTGGCCTGTTGATACTGCCCGTCATGTGCTATCAACCTGAGAGAGTTCTATTGCTTGGTATCAATAAGCTGAATGAATCTCATTACCAGACTACAATGACAGGCAAACACTGTCCGTCATGTGCTATCAACCAGAGAGTATCTATCAATCAGCTGAATGAATCTCATTACCAGACTACAATGACAGGCAAACATTGCCCGTCATGTGCTATCAACCAGAGAGTATCTATCAATCAGCTGAATGAATCTCATTACCAGTTTACAATGTTAGCAAATACTTACCTAGCTGCCCGTCATGTTCTATTAACCAGATAGTGTAATGCTTTGGGTAAATCGGTTTGTCCTACATTTCCTTGAGTATTGTTTCGTTCTTTGCTGATACACTTAAAAATATGATACAATACAACTCAATACAGAACGGCACCAACAACAGCAGCAACAACGATATAAGCAGCAGTAACAACAACCTCATTACCCAGAGGTAATTTCAGGGTTTGATCTGTGAGTTAGCCATGCCCTGACTTAAATCAGACCAGGGGTTGTTTCAGGGTTTAATCTGTGAGTTAGCCGTGCCCTGACTTAGATCAGCCCAGAGGTTATTCCAGGGTTCTATCTGTGAGTTAGCCATGCCCTGACTTAAATCAGACCAGGGGTTGTTTCAGGGTTTAATCTGTGAGTTAGCCATGCCCTGGCTTAGATCAGCCCAAAGTCAATCAAACTCTCTCGAATCAAAAACTTGCTAAACTCAAAAATGGCAATTAACTAATTCGAAAAATTATTTTTCATGCGGCTAAATACTACACAGTAAATTTGCAACTCCATTCCTTGCGGTAAATTATAACGAGAGTCGTATAGAAGCTAAGGATCAGGCTAAACCAACTTGTTCTCATTGGTTTCTATTGTCTTGTTCTTAGTATACACGACTCCTTTCTACCACCTCACTCTCTTTTACACCGACGAATAACTAGCGTCCGAAATGCCAGTAAGTTTTTTCATCTTTTCACGGTGTAAAATTTGCTCTTTTATCATTAAACCTATATGTAGTTACCTATTGTGACCAATATGTCTCTTTTGAGTGTATACATACAGAACACTATAATTGATCGCTTGACCAAAACGACTTGAGACCATTAAAACCAGAGATTCCGGCTTTTCATTGTGCGCTTTATCAAAGCTTGGAATGAAAAATAGGCTCCATTTTTGTACGCCGGGCCTTCCAGTCATCATTAGTGACACTAATGACTTCAGCAAACTGTATGCTCTGAGTGACATTCTATTTATATGACTCTACAGAATTGAACGCCCTTAATTAATCCTAGCATGTTGACTGTTGGCTGAGCTGGACAGCCTGTATCATGAAGATTGCTTATAAATAAATAAATAAATACAAATAATAAATAAATAAAAGCAAACAAACTGCATTGTGAACACCCCATTACCATGTTAAAATTTAAGGCAAAAGTAAAGAAAAGTTGATGCTTTCGCCACCACCTCGCTGCCTTTTTATGACGGTGCAGAGCAATAGTCATTCAAATTGGTCGCCATGTTTTGATTCGGTATATAGGGAAGTAGACGTGAGTTGATCCTGAGAGAAAGAAGAGAGTGGGGGAGTGAGGGGAAGTGAATGAGATGAGACCCTTTTCCAAAAGGGCGGCCTCAAATTCAAATGTTCGTATAACAGAGGTGTTCGTATAACAGAGGTTCGTACAGAGGTGTGTTTTGGACACCCAATAAGGCAAAAGTGAAAAAATTTTTTTTTACATGGAAATTTTATGACTTCATTTTGTTCAAAATGCGGTCCTCTTGAATTAGATCGTTATTTCTGTGGCCATTAACGAGACTACTGACTAATTTCGGTTATAATTGTCTAGCGGTTATTGAGGTTTTTTCTCTTTTTTACACATCAATAGTATCACATTTACACCAAATAGGTCTGGAAGAATCTGGAAACAATGCATGGTAAATAGATTTTCTTTGGTTGCTTTTGTTTAAAATGAGAAATAATCTTTCTTTTGTCTTCTCTTGTCTCGTCTTCTCTTCTCTTCTCTTCTCTTCTCTTCTCTTCTCTTCTCTTCTCTTCTCTTCTCTTCTCTTCTCTTCTCTTCTCTTCTCTCATCTCTTCTCTTCTATTTCCTCCTCTTTTCAGTCACCATCAAAATAATCACACTATCCTTCTCCTTGGCTAGACCTTCATTCTCATAATTCATTACCTCCTACCCTGTTCCTGTCATGCTTTACCCAACGTTATCGTCTTGGCAACAATCTTTACCTTTACCACTTTCTTCATCATCGCACTACCGATCGTATTTCCAACTCTCCAACTCTACTAAACAAAGTTCTCTCTAAGGGTTAAAAAACGTTTTACACGCTACAACGACTCCATGTTACCAGCAAAAAAATCTTTCTTTTTCTATTTTCTATTTTTACTTTTGATTATTAATGACAGTCTAGAAAGAAAAACCTAAAATGTCAACACTCTCATATATACCCCCCGAGGCAGATCTCTATTCACTATCACACAAAATATGGTTTATAATTTCCAAGTCATTTATCATTTGCTCCAATAAAAAAGTGTTTAACAAAACTAATCATCCCATTGTCTTGTTATTCTAATAAATCAAATAGACGTGCTTTCATTCCTTGTATAATAAAAGATGTCCTTAGGCCAAAATAGAAGACATATGGTTTCCTAGTGTTCGTTCTGGTAAGTCCTCGGTAGAAGAAAACCTTTTTGAACGAAATTTCTTCCATTTTAGTAATTTTTAAAAATTAAATACAGCTTTTCTTATTGCTATGCAGATAACATCTTTTTCTTCTCCTTCTCCTTCTCCTTCTCCTTCTCCTTCTCCTTCTCCTTCTAATTGTTGTTGTTCTTCTTCTCGTTATCCTTCTTCTTCTTCTTCTTTTTCTTCTTCTAGTTGTTGTTGTTATTCTTTTGATCCTCTTCCTCTCTCTACTTCGTTGCAATTTTTTTTCTCGACACTTTCGCTTGCAGCACGAGACAGTCTATTTCTTTACTGAAGTCTGTCTATAAATATGTAAATAATGACTCAGAAACAGAAAAGTTTCGCTCGTTGCTGAGCGTTCTGACATCCAAGAATGCAATCATTAATCTACAATCTCTTTTTGTTTGTTTAAACATCTTTAAGCTTAGGGACCAAAAAAATAGTGATGAATGAGTAAATGAGCGAGCGAGCCGCTAGAGCACAATTTTGTCATCTTAGTTACATGCTAAAAAAAACCCCTTGCTCAATCATTCATAAAGAATTATAAACAGCAACATGAATATGTTTCCAAAAGATTCAATGTCTAATTTTTAGCCAATAAAGACATCTACAAGACGAAGTCGAAGTACCATAGTTCAAACGTCTCTTTCTTCTTGAAATAAAACTTTCCAAGCGGGTTGTTTAACACATTGTAATCGCCTTGGGCATTTCATCTGTCTTGATTGATAAGGGAATTCTATCAGCTTAGGGTTAATAACCGATAAACACGTTCAGAACTTTTAAGTACATAATCTTTCGAGAATTGGTCGTAAATCATCTTAGAAAAAACGTAGGCGCTTCTGTTTAGCGATATTGCATTTACAAAGCTTTTCCCGATATAACTACCGTCACAAGCGGTACCATCAAAAGTAGACGTATTGCAGTGTCGGCATGTTCTAAAGATGTCAATGTCAAGCGTATGATGTATTGAAGTCTCTCAAGCTGTCAACCAATATCGAATAATTCTCGGATTTGAAACAAATCTTGAAACACTGTTTTCGGTGAATTTATTACGTTATTTTTCTACATTCGAAAAATCTTCGAAATTTCTGGATTCGAAATCACAATATTTTTAATAGTAAAATTTATCAAATAAAAATAACGACGGACCTTAGTAAACTAAAATCCTTTGAATAATAAAATGAAATCATTGAAAAAAATTTCTCAAGTAAATTATTTCGATATTCATAAGTTTAAAGCTCATAATAAGTTTGAAATGCAAGATTCTGAGAGATGAGAAACTGGTTCGTTTACAACCAAAAACATATTCTTGTCTCAAAGGAAAATTTCTCAGTTCAGTTATTACAAATTAGCAAGTACTGTTTGATAAAATAAATCCAATTTAAGGTATTTGTTATCTCAGCTAAATAAACCAACAAAATTTACATCAAATTATTTATTTATAAACAAAAAATTAAAATCAATATCAATACCCTGAGTACCCTGCGAGCAGAGTCTCCTTTTAACTCCTCTACGCCCGTAGAGGAGTTAAAAGGAGACTCTGCTCGCAGGGTATACCCTGAGACAACCTCCGGGCTGATCTGAGCAAGGGCATGGCTAACTCAGATCAAACCCTGTAATAAACTCTAGGCTGATGTAAGTCAGAGCACCGCTTACTCAGATTAAATCCTGAAACAACCTCTTGGCTGATCTAAGTCAGGGCACGGCTAACTCATAGTTCAAACCCTGAATCAGCCTCTGGGCTGATAGTCAGGACATGGGTAACTCACAAATCATACCCTGAAACAACCTCTGGGCTGATGTAAGTCAAGGCATGGCTAACTGACAGATAGAACCCTGAATCAACTTCTGGGCTGATCTAAGTCAGGGCACGGCTAACTTACAGATAGAACCCTGAATCAACCTCTGGGCTGATCTAAGTCAGGGCACGGCTAACTCACAGATAGAACCCTGAAACAACTTCTGGATGAAATGTGTTTTTTGTCACTCAGTAAAGATCTAATGTTAAGTGTATGCTACATCGAGCGTATAAGCAGATTAAAAAATTTGCCTCAGAAATCTACTTCTAGATGTATCTAGTCAGCGCACAGATAGCTCACAAATCGAATGTCAATTCACCATGTTAGCGTGAGCTTTCGTTTCTCCTGCTGACCAGAAACAATTTTTACAGCCAGCACATGTTATCACGTGTCGTCTTGTAATTGTCAATGTCTAGTAATAATTTCGTTTATCCATTATCGTCAGCTTATAATATCAATTTTGAAGCATTTCAGATGTTTTTATAACATCTGTTACTTTGAAGGTTTCGATTATCCGTGTTTGGTCATAGACACCTGTGTTATAAGGATACGCACCAAACTGACTCCTTATCATACACACTTCAATCATATACACACTTCCATCATAGCGGAGCTTACTCAAGAAAAATTGGTAACCCCTTGAGTTGATTACGTGACTACGTCACTTTCGTCCGTACGTACAGCCATGTACACACCACAGGGTTCCCGCTTGATTTCCAAGCAAAACTACTCGCATAGCAAATGCACAGAAAACCGCTTTGAGACAAATTTAAGCCCAATAACATAAAAAGAAACATTATTTATGTAGTCAAAGAAGGATGTGGAAGTATTCTTCAAGAATTCAGGTGTTTGTTTTTAGCGAAACAACCGTATATTTTTTCTGTGAAAAGCGACAAATCGATCGACAAATAAAAGTCTTTATTTTTTTCTGGTAAGGTATCCGTAAAAAATGGTGCGTTCTGATTGGCTGTTTAAGCGGGCGGTATTTTGTCAGTATCTACCCGCGGTCGCGTTCCGGTATCCTTTGCCACTAAACAACAAAACAAAACGAGTACAAAAACAAGTAAAAAAAAATACGGGGAAAAAATTTATTTACCGTCCTATAGTCGGTCCGGATAGGGAAAAACTGTGCCCTCGGTCTTGAAAACGGAACTCGGCCTAACGGTATCGGTCCGTACATTCAAGACCTCGGGCACAGTCTTTCCTTAGCCGGACCTTTGACCAGTATAAAATATTTCTGTCAAAAGACTTTGGTTCAATCAGATGAGCGAGATTGCTCAACTCTTCCTGGTACTTCATAACTTCTAAACTTTTATTCAAGAAATGTTTAATACTACATTTTAATCTCTTTTTAGCCTTGTCTATCAATGACATGGTGTTACATTTGAAGCTCGATGCGCCTCCTCTGACGGCGTCTGTCCGCTGACCTGTGAAAAGAATATTCATTGTTTTCCGTACGTAGGTTATAACATTGATTAAGATTTATTGTCATTGCAGTGCATTGTGGGACTGTTTTAGAGGACGAAATAGACGCCATCTTGGAAATATGTCACCCAAATAATCTAACGATGCACTGCAATATCAACTACACCCAGCCTTTTCCTTAAACTCGGGATGCTAATAGACTGGTGTCTCTCCATTATACTATATTTATAACGAGGGAGGGGAGGGATAGTAAGTGGTAATGAGGTAATTTAAACCAAGAATACTTCAAATATTACCTGGTAGTGAGCCGCACTTTGCCCTCTGACCCACACAAGGAACCCATACTACCTATGACTGATCCACACAAGGAACCCATACTACCTATGACTGACCGACACAAGGAACCCATACTACCTATGACTGACCGACACAAGGATTTCATACTACCTATGACTGACCGACACAAGGAACCCATATTACATATTTTCTACCTATGGATCAGCTAAGCTAGTTAGTCATGGGAATCTGTTTTAATTTTTTTTCTGTTTCTTTTTAGGGAATTGAGCTTCAATCATATATTTGTGGTTGAAGAAGAGTCTTTTGTAAACTTACCAACGTTAAAGACATTGTAAGTAAATTGAAGCGCGAACTGTGATATCAACAAGCTGGTAGTTGTAGAGCACCAAAGAGAACCAAACTACTGCTTCTATACTGTTCATGTCACAGACACAGGTGCCGATCTAAATTTTTATATTTTACTGTCATAAAACATTAGTTTTAAACGCGAGCGTCATATTTTTCTTTCCTGTGAAAAAGGTATGACGTCTGCCAATCAGCGCGCGTTATATCTATTATATTTTATCAAACGCAAATTATCGTCCCTCTTAAAATCGGACAAGTGCTGTAGATACCAAGATGTTAACGAAGTGCTTGCTTGAAATTTTGAGGCCACGTATCTTAACGTTTGGAAGACAGGGCTTTTTCTGAAGAAAAAAATTACATTTTACTTTCAGACGATTTAATGGGAATTTCATTAAAGACGTTTTGAAAAACATGTTTAGTGGTCTGGAGAAACTTGAAGCAATGTAAGTATAAAACAATGTAGTCCTTAATAATGGACGAGGGACCTTCTAACTATAAAGTACATTTAATTTCCAATATCAATTCGGATGCTTTTTCTGGTTTTCCAGGTCTTCGTGCACTGTAAGTATTTTATATTAAAGTTATACAATAAACCAATCGTTTGCGTTGTTAAGGCTGACCTTTAAGGTACTGACACACGGTGCAACATTGCACGCAACATTGCAAACAACAAATTTGAATCGGGGTGACACACATTGCAACAAAATCACGCAACATCGCTTGTGTCAGCCTGCTATGTTAAGATATTTGGTCAGCAGGTATAAATTTGGTGCAAGCTGATTGGCTGGAAATTTCAAAATGTTGCAGGTAATGTTGCAGCCATTTTCACATGATGAAATTTGTTGCGCGCAATGTTGCAAGAGTAGAGCGCGATTCAACTTCAGATTTGTTACATGCAACGTTGCGTGCAACAGGTTTGGGGTAGACACACGCTGCAACAGTCCTGTTGCGTGCAATGCTGCATGCAATGTTGCACCGTGTGTCAGCACATTTAGTATTGTCGTATTTTATGCTTTGTTAGAAGAATAAATGAAGAAGGGTGGAAGGTGTTCTATAGCTACCTTTGGTAATGTGGCTGTCATAACATGGTGGATATTCCTTTCAAGAAAACGACCAAGAACACAAGGTGTAAAGATAAACAGTGTCCAGTCCTTGCTATTTTGCCATCTCGCGCTTGTTGATCTTCTCATGGGAGTATATATATCTTCTGCTCATTGGAACTTACAATGAAATATGGAAGGGAGAATTATTTCTGCATGACGTGGAGTTGAGAGCTGGCATCAAGTGTAAAATAGCAGGCGCCATTTCCACTTTGTAAAGCGAAGTTTCAGTCATGATGAAAGGAGTAGAAGGAAGAGCCTGGAGAAAAGGTATTGATGAAGGGAGAGAGCCAACAAACTCTACTCACATGTGATGTGGAGTCAAGGAATCGCACCCTAGAACCAAGAGATGAATGACAAATAGACAAAATCGGGTTGGAAAGGTAATGCAGAGGAGAGAATTTA
The DNA here is from genome assembly GCF_029948245.1 of Actinia tenebrosa. NCBI lineage: Eukaryota > Metazoa > Cnidaria > Anthozoa > Actiniaria > Actiniidae > Actinia > Actinia tenebrosa. Next base: position 8,657,774 of record NW_028292573.1, on the reverse strand, counting down.
ACAAAAAAAAAATTAATTCACTGATTAGCTAAAGAAGCCTAGTATATAAGGCTAATCTGACGTTAAAGGAAATAAATAATACTCAAGGGCATGGCATGTGGTAAATAAAGAAACATTAACGAACTATCATTCTATTTACACACTCTCAGCTATGCAGATAAGTATTACGCAGATACAGTTAAGTCACACCGGCTCCGACGAAGGACTAGCGTCCGAAACGTCAGTAAGTTTTTTCATCTTTTCACGGTGTAAAATTTACCCTTTTATCATTACTGTTTCATTAGAAACACCGACGCAGCTCACACTAGTTTTTAGCTAGTTATCTCTTCTTATTACTAGATTATAAATAAGAAATCATGAAAGGAGGAAATTTCCTTTCAATAAACGATTAATATTAATCATATACGATTAATTAACAAATAATACATATTTTAGAACGATTTTTTAGAGAAACAATTTCTACATTCCCTAATACTGTGAACAAATGGTGCAACGTTTCCTTCTCTGTGCACGGTCAACGTCATATAACAATGGATAAAGTCAAACAAAAACATAGAACATAGAAGCATCTCTCACTGCTACGCCACTCGTGCTCCCCACAACATTAATATATTAATGTAACGGCAAGAACACTGGAAACTTTCTCTCAACAGACCAGGCTAAAGCAAGAGTGAATAATGAAGACCAGGGGTTACTGAGGTGAGGTGCTGTAGATACCAGGGGTTACTGAGGTGAGGTGCTGTAGATATGACAGGCTTTTCTCAGCTGATCAATAAATGTTTATATGCGTGAATGGATAAATGGATGAATAAAAGAATGGATGAAAAAACAAATGCATGAATGCATTTACAAGTGTATCGAAGAAAGAGATATTAAGAGAATGAATAAAAAAATGATATAAATAAATAACAATCAGTTGTGTTTTTAGAATGATGCTGAAGCTGCTATCAACATGGTCCAGTTTGCTTACTTCCCCAAGGTTGGCTATCTGATCACTTTTAAAATACAAACAAAACAAATTACACTTTTGTTTATTCAATTCAACATATTTGTTGTTTCCCAGCTCCAGTAATGTATTGCATTTTGGAAGAGTCTAATGGGAGGGAGCACTGAACCCTTATATGAAGGCATGGATAGGATATTAGAGGCTTCATAGAGACCCCTTATATAAATCATGTTGTTGTGTATATGCTTATAAAAACATCATTAAATACAGGGTCTGAAAAAACTACAGAAAGGCATAACAATGATTCAATTCTGGGGAAAAGTAGTGCTTGATTGAGATCAGGAACCCCCCTTCCAGGCCCTGTCATAACATTTTTGCTCCAAACCAGCACAACACAATTTTATTGCATTCTTAAAGTTGCGTATTTTTACTGATTGAGACGTCAGTGTATAATTAAAGGTGTCCTATCTATCTATCTACAACAAATACTATAATTTGACCTGTGAGTTTGCCTTACTCTGACTTAGGTCAACCCAACCCAGGATTTGTACACGTATTAATTAATATTTTTGTATTCTCTTTAGCTCCACCATCCTTATGAAATAGGTACAATGTAACTGCTCCCAACTCACTAGGGGTGAAAACCCCACTGTTTCAAGTTTGAGGTCCCAAAGTGAAAGAATAGTCAAGGAATTTGACGCAGCCATGTATTTAAATCATGCAAGAAGCTTACCAGATATATACTGCAGATGACAATGCATTTCTTATTTAACATCGACATAGAAGTAATGCATTAGAGAAATTTGTTTGCAACATAGAAGGTAGTGGTGATGATAATTGGTTTATATGTGTATTTAACTATGTATGGCTTTTTATAATGATTATATACTGTTATTTTCATAAACATGTGAACTTGCTAGATCCGAACTGCCAATACCTTTTTTTGGCTTTTCATTGCCATCAGTCAAGAATATGAAAGGTACCGACTGATTAGGTTTGATTGATGGCAGCGAAAAACCAAATTTTAGTCGCCACTAGCGAGTTAGCATGCCTGTGAAAATAATAGTAGTAACATGCTTTTACCATGCTTTTCCTTAAGATTAAGTTTAAGATCAAATTTAAAGCTAAAAGCAAAATCAAGGCAGGAAAATGAATGAGAGCATGAATAAAGCAACAACATCTAGTTCTGTAAAACATGGTAAAAACAAGAACAATAGCTAAACTTACACAACAACCCAATGTATCCCGTGATGCACTGGGAAAAAATGGTTCAAGTCACTAACTTGATATGTATGTTGAGTGTATATATTTTTCAATACCCATGCAGTTACAGTGGATATACTCGGTGGTGCCTATAATATTCAAGCCTCCACAATATAACAAGTTATTTACAGGCATTTCATTGTCAGTATTTTTCGCTAGGGATTTTGCTTCTGTCTGCAATAGCAAGGTGTCTGTAGATTGAGTTGACTGTAGGTTATCTTTTGAACCTTTATTTTATTTCCTGTAAAAGAATACTTTATGATACCAGCAACTTTGTTACCTCACTCAAGGTTACTTGACGAGTAATATTTAGTTATCAACTATTTAATTGTAAAAAAAAACTTAGAATTCACTCATAAACCAAATAAAGACGCATTGAGGTATTTCCTTTTTGCTCCCAATGTTTTGCTCAAGTTAATTTCGAAATTAATGGGTTCGACTGAATTCAGTTCATGGTTGGTTCGACGTTTGCCGTGGCTAATTGGGTACAGCTATCGGTTTCCCCGCGCTTCACACCATTCCTTTAAATGTTTGGATACGCGGGTACGCAAAGTAGAAGACCCCCCCTCCACTACATTGGGGAAAAAAGACATTTTGTTGCACAATAAACGCCACCACTCCAGCATATACCTACATATCTATAGGGGGAGGGGTGGTCCTCTTCACTGCGTATCCACTCCAACATATACCTTCATATCTATAGGGGGAGGGGTGGTCCTCTTCACTGCGTATCCGCGTATCCGGCACTCGAACACATACCTCTCCGTATCCGCGTATCCAATCAAACATAAAGAGGAACGCTCATGAAGTGCGTGGTATTCGATAGTTACTACCCTTAAATAACGCAGGACATGAAATCAAAAGAGAAAGATTGAAGAATCGAAAATGCGCTGGTGTTATTGAAGTCTCTTGTATCACGCTCGCTCGGTCAAGTAAATTATGAATTAAATGTTTGAATAAGGAATATAAAACGCGCGCGCATGCCTCTGTACTGTGATATAAACGCGCTGTTAGCTGTAGAGCACGAAAGAATCAAGTTTAGGTACAAGAGGCGTTGCTTTCATAAAAACGTTTTGAACAATAATTTTGTACGAGTGTGTCTCTGCCCTCATGTATAATCATGGTAGCTAGCTAATCAGCGCACGCGTTATATCTAAAATATTTTATAAATATAACTTGAACCGTTCAAAGTAAGTCCTTTTGCTTAAATTAAAAAAAAAAAATCTGACGATTGTGTCTTTTGCGGCATTAGTATATTAGCGCAAGGTATTATGGGTATCAATACAGATATCCCATCAGCCCTTTCGGTGCTACATCAAAAACATGGCGGACTTTGAGGACAAGATAAAGTTGTTAAAAGAGAAGAAAACACGCTATTTAAAAGGTAAAAAACGTCCAGAACCTAGGAAGAACCCTTGAATAATTTAAGTTAGATTCGTTTACTTCTCTATAGACCTTTCTTTGTGATATTTGTCGTGTTTTCGTTGACTTAGCGAGTGTTTGTTTGACCACGTGAAATTACTCGGATGCCGTGGTCGAAAAAACTTGTTCCAACATACATTTTTTCTTCGTAGGATGGTTTTCTTAGCTATGAACAGGTTTAAAGATGTTTATTGATACGTTTTCGAATGTTTTTGCTCAATTCTCTTTTTCTTTCAAAGAATTTAAAAAACTATTTTTTCTTCAAGACCAAAACGTATCTTTACCAACCCCTCCCTGGAGAACAAAAAAACAAAACAACATTCTCTACTTTCACATCTCCATAATGCCCTGCGTTTTTGGGGGTAACCAATCAAAAATCTGTCCCAAATTGAAAGGTTTCTTAATTGAATTTATACTATACCTGCTTTTATCTGTACAATACTGATTATCAGTTTATTCTAAGTTATTTTTGCGTGTACAGATCATCAAGAGTTTTGGTCTTACAGAAAATGTATTGACTTACGAAAAAATGTTTAAAATTTACCTTAAACGTCTTCAAGCTTCCATCCTTTTCTGTTTTTTACTTTTTCATTTTATTTTGGATACCAAACAAGGTATTTTCAACACTGTCTGATCAGCCTTCAGCAAAATAAGTGGGTTTTTACCCTTTGGTTACCCCCCAAAGACGCAAAGTATTATGGGAATGTGAAAGTAGAGAATATGAAATAAAACAGGGCACTAATTTGACTTTGCATGTACACGTTTATGTAAAGATTGAGCAATATGGCTGCTCTGTTCAGTCTATTATAAACAAACGTTTTTCGTTGCACTTATACATGCTTCTAGGTAAAATAATTTTCTGCAGGACATATGTTAAGGACTACTTTTATATCAAAATGAATTAAGAAGGAATTAGCTTAATGCAAGCCTGAATTTATCTGAAGACATTCGAAGAACCTCTGTTCATAACAGTAGGCTGCAGTTTGTTGTCTTTTCGAATCACCAATAAACATCGTGGTAGGGCAAGGTAAAATACGAACACTTTGTATTTGCCTAATTTTGATATCATATGTATTTATTTGCCTAAGATATAAATGAAATCGAAGCTTTGTAACAACACCTATAGAATGTCAAAATCTGAGTAATTGTGTAAAATTCCAACAATTTGATGTTATTACCATTCAGATATTTCCAAAACACTTATCAACACCCACCTGTTGATTCACATTAAATTATGTGCTATGCTTGCCGTCTAGGTGTATAGGAGTCGATTTGTTTTAAAAATTGGGGAACCTTGATTTTTATTCTCATTTAGATACTATGCAATGATTCATGCACTATATACGAACTTGAATGTTTTATTGTTACATACTTGTCACTGTAGCAAAGGTTTCTATTTCTTTATATTCTTTGAATTTAGTCATCATAAACTTACAGAAAATCAGCAATTAATAACTCATTGTAAACTTACCTAATTCAAATGTGTAAATCAGATAAATGTACAACATTTCAGTGGTTTTCACACCCACCACTTTCCAGCTAATTTATAAGAACTTAGGTAATGTATATTATAAAAGTACTATCGAAATTATTTTGAAAATTGGGGAACGTTGCTTAACTTTGTGTTTTGGTGAAGGAAAATGTAATATTTACAACACAGGAAGCCCAATAATAAACGCTCAGAATTTGAAATTCTGACAATAAATCAGCTGTCTTTTTATAGTTGTTGATGAATATTTGAAGAACTTTGCACTTTTTTAGCTTGAGTTTAGCACTTTTTTATGGCACATTGTATGTGGCCATGTTATACGGTTCATCTGATTTAGCGCATGTCACATGCAAATTAGCACCCTGTTATGAAATAATGGCTTGAATTATTTAATATGTTTTTGGGAGTGTTTTGTTACCATATTTTTTTCTTTGAAGAATTAATGCACCAGTCAAAGTCAAGAGAATATAATAATAATAATAATAATAATAGAGTTCGTCTTTTTATTAAATTTCGATTCAAAGTCTAAGCTGATAATAATAGTGGTTTTCAAAAACCCGTGAAATACACTTTAACGTGATACACTTTATTGTCCACATTAACCTATAGTATGGGCTCATGTAATGGAGGTGTCAGCATCAAGTGTCATATTAAAGATACTTTAACCTTTAGTATAGGGTCATGTAATGGGGGTGTCGGCATCAAGTGTCATATTGAAGATACTTTAACCTTTAGTATGGGCTCATGTAATGGAGGTGTCGGCATCAAGTGTCATATTAAAGATACTTCAACCTTTAGTATGGGGTCATGTAATGGGGGTGTCTGCATCAAGTGTCATGTTAAAGATACATTAACCTATAGTATGGGCTCATGTAATGGGGGTGTCGGCATTAGGTGGCATGTTAAAGATACATTAACCTATAGTATGGGCTCATGTAATGGGGGTGTCGGCATCAAGTGTCATGTTAAAGATACATTAACCTTTAGTATGGGCTTATGTAATGGGGGTGTCGGCATCAAGTGTCATGTTATAGATACATTAACCTTTAGTATGGGCTTATGTAATGGGGGTGTCGGCATCAAGTGTCATGTTATAGATACATTAACCTATAGTATGGGCTCATGTAATGGGGGTGTCGGCATCAAGTGTCATGTTATAGATACATTAACCTATAGTATGGGCTCATGTAATGGGGGTGTCGGCATCAAGTGTCATGTTAAAGATACATTAACCTATAGTATGGGTTGATGTAATGGGGGTGTCGGCATCGAGTGGTATGTTAAAGATGCATTAACCTTTTTTATGGGTTAGCATTTACTGCTAATTGGTCAGTGTCTAACAACTGTGTGTCATTTCAATGCAAGTTTTGATGATCAAAAACCATAATAAAGTTGACTTATAAACAAGCTTGAGGAATGATTGCAGCAAACTATTTGAAATTATAAGCATGTTTGAATGTGGAATAAAGAAATAGAGCAAGATTTTTTTTCAAATCATTCACAAGTATTCAATGTGAGTTGTGAATCAAAGGTAAAATGAATATCTTGTCATTTTATTCCTAGAGTTTGTGGCAGTCGCTTTAATGCATTTTTAAGTTGGGGTCGTTTTCATGTCATAAATTATTTGATTGATTGGTCATTATAATGATTAAGATTAGGATTTGCACACAGCCATAGAGCGAAGGCATTTAACCCATGAAATAAAAAATACTAGTCAACATGTAATAGTCAAAAAGACACAAAAGAAAACTCAATGGAATTAGGGTCTACTAAAGTGTATTAGTCTAATATCTATAGCACGGGTTTAATGACTTCACTCTATTCAAATAGACACAAAAGAAAAGAATGGAATTAGGGTCTACTAATGTGTATTAGTCTAATATCTATTGCACTGGTCTAATGACTTCACTCTAGTCAAATAGACACGAAAGAAGACAATGGAATTAGGGTCTACTAATGTGTATTAGTCTAATATCTATTTCACGGGTTTAATGACTTCACTCTAGTCAAATAGACACAAAAGAAAACAATGGAATTAGGGTCTACTGTGTATTAGTGTAATATCTATTTCACGGGTTTAATGACTTCATTCTAATGGAAGCTTATTTTGGTTTTAAATTTTACATATTGCATAGGTGTTTTCTCCTTTTGAAAACTGGGTATATTTTGCCGTTCTTGGCACTCTCATTCCATGCTCAATAAAAGGGTCAGGGCTAAGGTTAAAATTTAATCAAGTTAAATACAAACTTGTCTTTTCCCAAACAAGTGTTTTATAATGATGAGTTAATGATTTAATATTAGGCTAAATATTTTATATTATATTGGTTTTATGTGGGTGGGGGAAAGAAAAAAAGGATGAAGTAACTTTGTATGGAATAACATTGAAATATCTGGGGAATTCCTCCATGGGATATGGATTTGCAAGCAAATGGGTCACATGCAAATAGCTATTCCTCCAGCTCCCTCCCCCTCTAAAAAACGAATGCTAACAATAACAAGAAATTTCGTCCACTGATTCTTTATTTTTCAAGACAGCCCCTCTTAAGGCCGGTTTAGACGGTATGATTTTTGCCTACAACTATCGTATACAACACGCTCGCGCCATCCTACAACTAGAGTTGTAGCGTGTAAATAAAGCCTACAACTCGCCTACAACAGACGCGAGTGTGTTGTATATGATAGTTGTGGGTGAAAATCGTACCGTCTAAACCAGCCTTTACATAATGCTTATTTCAACTGCTAATAATGCTAATTAACATTATGTTGTAACCTCCATTTTTCTCCCAGATCCAGAGTTCTCTTGGGTGCTTGAAAGGACTGACACAATTTGTACAGTGTGACACTACCGCAACTACAGTCACTTAGACCAGTTAGACAGAGTGAACCAATCAAAATGTGGTATGAAAACAATGCATGCTAGTTACAGTATGGTTGCTGGAACTGGACCAAGAACCTATGATTCCTCAGTATGGTGTTGCAGTACACATCAGGCAAGTAAATATTATAGTTGTTCAGCCCTGAGAATATGTAACCCAAGTTTTAGGCCTATGCAAGGGAAGGGGGGAGGGGAGGAGATCACTGGGAAGAAAGGGGACCGGACTGATATTTAGAGCTTGTGTTGAGTTTCCGTATTCTGGACGCACTTCTGATTGGACAAAGACCAACAGGGATTTACAAAAAGTATGATTACAAATCCACAACTTCATTACTATATTATCCTAGAGATATATTTATTACCAGATTACCTGTGGTAACACCGGTCATAGAATACCTTTTTAACTCGTGGATATGTGAAGCGTAGAAACAAGTTAGAGTGCACGCACTAAAACCGTGAACATTAAATAGTACTAATTAGTACTATTTCATACAGAATCCTTTGTTTTCTATTGTCTAATTACCACTATTTAGTGCTAAAAATTAGTATTTGTTTCACGGATTTACTGTGAGCATTCTATTGTGAGGGGTCTGAATATGCAAATGTGTCACTCACATACTCACTCACATACTCACTCACTCACTAAGATGTTAGCAGATGGATAATTAAACATTTATGAATCTTCTTAAGTCATCTGCTTACGAAGGTTACATGAAACATATTTTCGGACTTCATACATTTCTGAGATTGTCTAGCACTGATCTGAGCATGCTCACACTAGCACACTGACCTTCAGATTATTTATATAGAATGAATCAAGGAAAGATTGAACTTTAATTGGGAGGGTGAGGTGTGGATAAACCTCGATAGGTAGAGGTGGTGATAAACCTCAATAGGGTGAGGTGGCGATAAACCTCAATAGGGTGAGGTGGGGATGAACCTCAATAGGGTGAGGTGTGGATAAACCTCAATAGGGTGAGGTAGGATAAACCTCAATAGGGTGAGGTAGGATAAACCTCAATAGGGAGAGGTGGGGATAAACCTCAATAGGGTAAGGTAGATATAAACCTCAATAGGGTGTGGTGGGGATAAACCTCAATAGGGTGAGGTAGGATAAACCTCAATAGGGAGAGGTGGGGATAAACCTCAATAGGGTGAGGTGGATATAAACCTCAATAGGGTGAGGTGGGGATAAACCTCAATAGGGTGAGGTGGGGATAAACCTCAATAGGGTGAGGTGGGGTTAAACCTCAATAGGGCGAGGTGGGGGTAAACCTCAATAGGGTGAGGTAGGATAAACCTCAATAGGATGAGGTGGGGATAAACCTCAATAGGTAGAGGTGGGGATAAACCTCAATAGGGAGAGGTGGGGATAAACTTCAATAGGGTGAGGTGGGGATAAACCTCAATAGGGTGAGGTAGCATAAACCTCAATAGGGTGAGGTGGGGATAAACCTCAATAGGGTGAGGTAGGATAAACCTCAATAGGGTGAGGTAGGATAAACCTCAATAGGGTGAGGTGGGGATAAACCTCAATAGGGAGAGGTGGGGATAAACCTCAATAGGGTGTGGTGGGGATAAACCTCAATAGGGTGAGGTAGGATAAACCTCGATAGGGTGAGGTGGGGATAAACCTCAATAGGGTGACGTGGGGATAAACCTCAATAGGGTGAGGTGGGGATAAACCTCAATAGGGTGTGGTGGGGATAAACCTCAATAGGGTGAGGTAGGATAAACCTCGATAGGGTGAGGTGGGGATAAACCTCAATAGGGTGAGGTAGGATAAACCTCGATAGGGTGAGGTGGGGATAAACCTCAATAGGGTGAGGTGGGGATAAACCTCAATAGGGTGAGGTGGGGATAAACCTCAATAGGGAGAGGTGGGGATGAACCTCAATTGGGGTACTTGTATTGAGTACTTATGTATTTTTTGCATATTGTTTTCAGGAAAATACAAGTGATGGACTTAGGATTTTTTGGTAAGGTTGCAGAATTGATAGTTGCCCCTTTTTCATACATAGTTTTTTTGACTTAGAAATTTTTTAACTTTGAATTCTCTGGACTTGTAAAAATTGTCTTGTAATCCATGTTGTGTTTGAAAAATAAAGTTTTACTATGGACTCAGTATGTTTCCTATGTTTTTTAATTAATTCCATCTTTACCCTCTCCGTGCCCTTTTTGACAAATACCACCCTAAGGTCTAACCCTCATCAATACCCCTCGAGGTCTTGCCAGCACCAATACCTCCTCGAGGTCTCACCAGCACCACTATCTCCTCGAGGTCCCACCAGCACAGGTTGTTGCTACCCCCCGCTGACCAGGACCACAGCAGTAAAATTACTGTCCCGACAACAGCCATCTTATGAAACCATACCAGCTAACTCCTCTAATGGTGAACACTGCTGATAAGAAAATCAGACTCTGAACTCCCTACAGATCCATGAGAGTACCTCGATTGCAAGCCAGCCTTTGTACTGTGAAGACAAGTGCAAGTATGAGAATTACAAAATAACCACACCCCACTACCCATAGGTTTTACTGCACAACAGTGATGTTATTTAATATGAAAAGCTAACCTGGACTCTGTACTCTTCAACAAGTGGTTCATGTTACCCTAGAGGACTAAGGTCTATAATGTATTCAATAAAGTATTAATGTATTCAGGGTCTGTTGAGGGACTGGGTCTATAATGTATTCAATGAAGTGTTAATGTATTCAGGATCTGCTGAGGGACTGGGTCTATAATGTATTCTATTAAGTATTAATATATTCAGGGTCTGCTGAGGGACTGGGTCTATAATGTATTCAATGAAGTGTTAATGTATTCAGGGTCTGCTGAGGGACTGGGTCTATAATGTATTCAATCAAGTATTAATGTATTCAGGGTCTGCTGAGGGACTGGGTCTATAATGTATTCAATTAAGTATTAATATATTTGGGGTCTGCTGAGGGACTGGGTCTATAATGTATTTAATTTAGTATTAATATATTCAGGGTCTGCTGAGGGACTGGGTCTATAATGTATTTAATTTAGTATTAATGTATTCAGGGTCTGCTGAGGGACTGGGTCTATAATTGATATTAATTTATTCAATCAATCTCAAGGGAACAGGGATTATTATTTTATGCTGTATCATAATGATATCCCATCACATTCTTTATGGCAAAAACATTCATGAAGTGCCAAAATATTGACCGTTTTTTGTTCTGCTACAAAATGGCGAATTTCTGAATTAGGGTCCCCTTCAGATATTCCTGGCTACACCCTCCTGTGTTAAACTCTTGGTATTAAACATTTCCCATTTGTTGTTTCTTTAGTCGATATAGTTTTTCTGTTGTAGGTTCATGAAACATTTTTACTGTTTAAATTTTATATGAAACTGAGGTCTTATTTTGCTGGTGCAAAAACGTATTAAATTACATTCCTATGATAGAACCTCATACATCAGTCTGTGCCGGCAGAAAGCGTAGCCTATTCGCCAGACAAAAATGACCAAATCGTTAACCCTATCCCAGACTAATCTGATACCCTATCCCAGACAAAATGTCAAAAGATTATACCCTACCCCAGACCCAAAAGCCGTAAAACCATACCCTATAGGACGGCACATACCCGTATAGCAAATATAGGGGAGTACCCCCCCCCCGGGTATAATGTATTCAATTAAGTATTAATATATTCAGAATCACGCCATCCAAGTTATCACTGTTGTACACACCCATGAATAGTGAGGTATGATTATTTCTACTCTGCTTGCACTTACCTTTGCAGTGACTGGCATTTACACAATCAGCGCACTCCCATAAAATCTGCAGAGAGCCATCACCCGGTAAATTTACCCACAACATTCAGCAAGAGAACAGCCAACCGATAAATGGCAACAAGGTTAGACTCTGTCAGGTTAATCGGTAATTTTTTTGCACTGTCTGACGATGATACCTAGCCTGGTAGGGCAACTTCGGTTAGCACTGATAGGGCCTTGTGGGATCACTCTTCGTCTGGCCCCTACCCTTCGACCTGTCCGGCATGGGTGACCCTAACAGGAGTACATGACTCCGGCCGGCATAGCTCTAGGGGTCATTGGGACACGCAAACCGCCTCACCACGATAAGGTGGTGATCCCATCGAGACGGGTAAGGACCTTGTGCAAGGTATCAAGTGTACCAAGTGCGTGCAACTATGTGACTCAAAATTCATTGAGATATAAATAACAATGAAACAGGTGCCATCTTGGTTGATCTAGCAAGAGAAGCTAATGAGGAATACTTTGTTATCGTCAATCAAGATGGCTGCTATAACATAACATGCACCTGCTCTATTTCATTTTTCTGATGTATAAAAAAATAAATAGTAACATTAGATATACGAGAGTGTTTTAAACTAGTGAAGAGTTCCTAGTAGATTTTGGAAAAAAAATCTTAAAGTAGCAGCCAATCTCATAATTAATTTCTTTAAAATTAAAATAACTGAAACTGGAATAAACGAAATTTTTACATTTACATTTCATATGTGATTTTTTTTCTGAATTGTAAATTATTTTTCACTGCTAGCAGGATCTCTCCTCTTTCTCTCCCTTCTTTTAGGCCGGGAGAAGGGAGACTCTGCCAATGTAGAGTGTTTCCTTTGATACACTGAACAAAACCAGTTTAAAAACCTGTTTTTAACGGGGCGGTACATGTAGTGAGCATGAGCAAAATAATGTAACACACCGTGGTGCCAAAAATTGTTAGACGAGAGCAGCTGTCAAAATCATGACAGCATTGCTAAGCTACCCCACACAAGCATGGCAAGTATAACGTCCTACATTGGCAGAGTCTATTTTTCTCACTCCACCAAAACAAAAGGAAAATACGCTCTGCTAGCAGGGAATAATTATGTATATAGTCTTAGGTTTTGAATAAAACAAACTTATACTTTTTTAACCTTTCTGTCGTGTGCTGAAAATAGTTTTGAATGAAAATGTTTTCAATGAAATTATTGTAAATCATAAAGAAAACGTTCCTACAAAAACATTTGTGAAATAAACTTATTTGCAGGACTCAAAATAGCTGCAAAAAGTGCGATCCCAATTACATGATTGCTAGTAAGATAAAATAATTGTCACTTATGATATTGAGAATAATATGTCAATGGAAATTTCTGTCAAAATTGACCTGTTCTGCACAAACATTTGTGTTATTTTGAGCCCTGCATATACCAGTCCTATAGCTGAACACAACTTTACCTATTCCTTCTAAATTTTTTTCTCAAATCTTTTTTTTACTCCTAGGCCTAGATAAAGCTTGAAATTCCTTTAACTTCATCTTAGAATTGTTGAAATTCAACGAAATTCTTCTCTTAACATTTTTGTTTATACTACGGAATCCACTGTAGTGTGGAAATGAAACAAAGCGTGTCATTGTCACACCCACAAACATTCACGTCTTGTCTCAAAACATGCAAATTGTTGTCTTCCTTAGCAGCAGTTTGTTTAAAGAGCATACGAGAGCAAACTAGGAGCCTTCTTTAAGCCACATTTCATAAAATCACAAAGAAAAAAGGAAAGAAATTTGCAATAAATATAAAGTATATATAAGGTATAAAATAGAAAGAATTCAAGCAAATTTAAAGTGCTAACTTGATAAATTCAAAGTTTTTTTCAAGTTGCACATGCCTTTTGGGATGCAGTGGAATACATCGAAGTAAAATCATGACAACTTTTTTCCCAGCATTTTCACATTATGGTAGATTCTGTAGTACAAGGCATACTTTTCTCATAGCCTTTTCCTATAGGTACAGTAGTAACTATTTTTTTAATTCTTTTTTTAAAACTTTGTAATAATTACTGAAAAATGCTAGACTAATTCTTCTTTTGATTGCTGGATGATTCTAGATTTTAATTTCTAAACCATGTTGTTCATATTGATACCCTTATCTGTGATGAATGATTCCTGTCATCAGCATCGTATTGATTGACTTGATCATGATGGTGCTGCATCATCTCACAAAGGCTTTGCAGCACAACAGCTTGGTATGACTGAATACGACAGACTTGGTGAAGCTAGAAAATAAAAACAGAACGAAATTGTCAAAATTATGTTGCCTGTTTTAGTATTACTGTGCGACTACACCAACCAAAGCCACCCAGACTGAAGTTTTCATACAAATTAGCCAATCATGATTGAGTAATTAGACAAAGAATCTAAACCATGTTCACATTTTCCTCTTTAAAGTCATATATTTTACTTTATACGAGTGTATGTATGATAAGAAGTGAACAAGAAACAGTTTAAAATCCAGAATTCACTCATTCATCTGTTATGCGGCGTTAAAAATGTGAGTTGTGAATTTGATTTCAATATTTGTTTGCTAGGCCTTGGTTTATGCAGTTGCACTGTAAACACACATCAGATATGATCTTTTGATAACTACAGTACACATGGTTTGTGCAGCAGTAATAACAAATTGGCTTAATTGCAACAAATTATCGCAAAATCTAGATAAGAATAAATCTATGCTTATTGGTAGTAGTAAGAAAACTAAAAACAATTTAGCCCATGATTATATCCATTACAATATATAATAATGTTATTTTAAGAACCAATACTTTTAAGTATCTGGGTGTATTTTTATCTGATTTTATGTGGAAAGATCATGTAGAGCTAGGTCATTTCTGGCAAGATAAAGCAACGTCTAAGTCTTTTACATAAGATAAAGGATCGAGTGCTCCCCTTGAATGCATGTCTACTTTTTTACAATAGTTTAATTCTTCCAATTTTAGACTATGCAGATATTGTATGGAGACAAGAATAACATAGAAATAATGAAATCTCGACAAATATTACAAAAGAAGTCTACTAAAATTATTCTAGACAGGCCTTTACATGCTCTTAAAGCACTGGGTTGGGTTCGCCTGGAGGAACATCGAAGACTACATAGATGTTTATATATTATTTACAATAGTGTATTAACATGAATCTAGCCTCGCATAGTTTTATATTCACTAAATATTAGGAGTAAGGATAACTTGAAGCTTCCTAGTTAAAAGAAACTGGGGGAAACAAATATTAATTATTGAATATCAGGCCGTTAAAGAATGGAATGACCTAAGTCAAGAATTAAGGAACTCTAGTAGTGTTCAAGTCTTCAAATGCAAGAAGATTAGATCCACAAGTTCATAAATTTTGTCATATTTTGTATCCGATTCAAGTAGCCAATAATTGTAAATAACCTATGTAGCGAGATTTACGATTTGTATTTTGCGAAAAAAACTCAATAAAGTTACCATTATTAATTATTATTACTTGTTTTACAGTAATTGAAAATATAGCATTGCAAGTTGCCGAGGTGATGGGTTACACTGCAATGCCATCTCAGCAACTTGCAATATATTTTGGCTCCTCAGGAAAAAATTAAGAAATGTACACATACATTCTAGAAAAATATGCCTTACTACGTTTTTCATAAACATGTAAACTCTGTGTCTCAAAATTTGTTTTTTTGCTGCTGTCAACCAAACCTAATCACTCGGTACCTTTCATATTTTTGACTGGCAGCATGCAGCAAAGAAAAAAATTCAGTTCACATATTCATGAAAATTTCAGTAAAATTGTGAGAAATGTTGTTGGAGGGGTGATACACTGTGAAATTGTTGATGTCTAGCATAAGTATTCCAATAGACAGAGCAAGTGAAAGAAATTTTGCAGGTTGTGAGTGTCAGATCGTATATGTGATGTATTGGAGTATAAAAGTATAATACTTAGATAAACAACCAAAACTACACTCTGTCAAAGTTCAGCCTGAAATACCACGAGGCAGTGTGTGGTATGCAGGGGATTATGGGGTGGGGAACACAGGAAACCCATAACTACATAACACTATAGGGACACTGGCCTTTATGAGAATTTAAGTTTTCATATAAACGTAGATGTAGCTTTATTTCTGATAAAGTCATCCTCATTAGTATTCTTTATGTATAAAGACACAAGTCATTATATAAAAATTTGTTGAATACTAAAATGAAGAGGACTTTATCGGGTACAAAGGTCCAAGAATGTGATGTGTGTGGTCACTAAAACACTATGTAAAGTATGTCACTATGGTGTCACAGCTTGTTTATAAGAATGGTCAGCAAAAAAAAATTGGGACTCCTTTTCCTCTACAGCTGAATGATACTGTAGCTCTGAATTATATCTAGTCTTCAAATATTTTAAAAACCTGTGTTTATTCTACAATATATACGGTATATGGTTGGTATTAATGCTTTCGTAAGTTGTAAAGAGTACTTATTGGGCTTACTAGGCTATTTCGTCTTATTGGGCTATTTCTTCTTGTATATTATTGGACTATACGTCTAATATTGGGCTATTGATTTCTAAGCGTATGTAAACATCAAGGTGTCAATACGACAACGCAATATTATATTTAGTTCCATCTCCCCCACCTCACTGAAATAATGAATAAAACCTGGTTTTTAAAAGAATATGGAACCGTAATGGTAATCTTAAGTTATAGCTTAAGATTTTTAGTTTAAAACTGATTCAGTGCAAAAATGATGAAACGATAGCTCAAAATAAAATGCTTTTTTGAAGGACGAAAGAACCCAGAAAACACGAAATAAACCTTTTAATTAGTATTTGTATGGATTAGTGTAGTATGTAAGCATTTCTTACCGGATAAAGGATGGTATTTTTAGACACATTCTTCTTCTTCTTCCGCCATCTTGTGTGTTTATGTTTTTGACAAAGCCCGCACAGCATCATGGGACACCACAGGGATACCATGCAGTAGAAAACAGAACGAAAAACAAGGAATGATTTGTAGACTACTTTAAGGAACCAAATTTATAGTGATTCCATCAGTCGGTGTTTTCGCTCTTTTGTCGATCCTAAATATCACAACCCCACAAAGGAGCGAAAACTATGACTTACCGGACTTACCGTCATTTCTTGTTTTTCGTTGTGTTTTCTACTGCATGGTATCCCTGTGGTGTCTCATGATGCTGTGCGGGCTTTGTCAAAAACATAAACACACAAGATGGCGGAAGAAGAAGAAAAACGTGGCTGAAAATACCATCCTTTATCCGGTAAGAAATGCTCATATACTACACTAATATCCATACAAATACTATGATAAGGTTTATTTCGTGTTTTCTGGGCTCATTCGTCCTTCAAAAAAGCATTTTATTTTGAGCTATCGTTTCATCATTTTTACACTGAATCAGTTTTAAACTAAAAATCTTAAGCTTTAACTTAAGATTACCATTACGGTTCTATATTCTTTTAAAAAACATGTTTATTCGTTATTTCAGGGAGGTGGGGGAGATGGAACTGAATATAATATTGCGTTGTCGTATTGACACCTTGATGTTTACATACGCTTAGAAATCAATAGCCCAATATTAGACGTATAGCCCAATATATGCAAGAAGGAATAGCCCAATAAGACGAAATAGCCCAGTAAGCCCAATAAGTACGTCTTAGAACTTACGAAAGCATAAATACCAACCATATACCGTATATATTGTAGGATAAACCCAGGTTTATAAAATATTTGAAAACCAGATATAATTCAGAGCTACATATGTATCAATGCAGCTGACCATTCTTATAAACAAGTTGTGACATCATAGTGACATACTGTACATAGTGTTTTAGCGACCACACACATCACATTCTTGGACCTTTGTACCCGATAAAGTCCTCTTCATCTTAGTATTCAACGAATTTTTATATAATGACTTGTGTCTTTATCCATAAAGAATACTAATGAGGATGACTTTATCAGAAATAAAGCTACATTGAAGTTTATATGAAAACTTAAATTCTCATAAAGGCCAGTGTCCTATAGTGTTATGTAGTTATGGGTTTCCTGTGTTCCCCACCCCATAATCCCCTGTGTACCACACACTGCCTCATGGTATTTCAGGCCGAACTCTGACAGAGTGTAGTTTTGGTTGTTTATCTAAGTAATAAAGTCCACTTTTATACTCCAATACATCACATATACGATCTGACACTCACAACCTGCAAAATTTCTTTTGCTTGCTCTGTCTATTGGAATACTCATGCTAGAGACATCAACAATTCCACAGTTTATCACCCCTCCAACAACATTTCTCGCAATTTTCTGAAATTTTCATGAATATGCAAACTCTGTGTGTCCGGGGTGCACCCTGAAATTTGTTTTTTGCTGCATGCTGCCAGTGAAAAATGTGAAAGGTACCGAGTGATTAGGTTTGTTTGACAGCAGCAAAAAGACAAATTTTGAGACACGAGTTTACATGTTTATGAAAATCCCAGTTAAGGCATATTTTTCTAGAATGTATGTGCATGTTTCTTAATTTTTTCCCGAGGTGCCAAAATATGTTGCAAGTTTCTGAGATGGCATTGCAGTGTAACACTTCCCCTCTGCAACTTGCAATGCTATATTTTCAATCACTGTAAGACAAGTGTTAATAATAATAATGGTAACTTTATTGAGTTTTTTTCCCAAAATACAATCGTAAATCTCGCTACATATAGGTTATTTACAATTGGCTACTTGAATCGGATACAAAATGTGACAAAATTTATGAATTTGTGGATCTAATCTTCTTGTGTTTGAAGACTTGAACACTACTAGAGTTCTTTAATTCTTGACTTAGGTCATTCCATTCTTTAACAGCCTGATATTCAATAATTAATAATTTGCTTCCCCTAGTTTCTTTTAACTAGGAAGCTTCAAGTTATCCTTACTCCTAATATTTAGTGAATGTAAAACTATGCGAGGCTAGATTGTTAATACACTTGTAAATAATATATAAACATCTATGTAGTCTTCAACGTTCCTCCAGGCGGACCCAACCCAGTGCCTTAAGAGCATCAGTCCCTGACGAGTGTAAAGGCCTGTCTAGAGTTTTAGAAGACTTATTTTGTAATATTTGTAAAGATTTCATTATTTCTATGTTATTCTTGTCTCCCTGCATAGTCTAAAATTGGAAGAATTAAACTATTGTAAAAAAGTAAACGTGTATTCAAGGGGAGCAGATCCTTTATCTTATGTAAAAGACTTAGACGTTGATTTATCTTGCAAGAAAATTGTAGAGGTTATTTCTTGCAAGATAAATCAACGTCTAAGTCTTTTACATAAGATAAAGGATCTGCTCCCCTTGAATACACGTTTACTTTTTTACAATAGTTTAATTCTTCCAATTTTAGACTATGCAGATATTGTATGGAGACAAGAATAACATAGAAATAATGAAATCTTTCCACATAAAATCAGATGATAAAGTTACGCCTAGATACTTAAAAGTATTAGTTCTTAAAATAAAATCATTATGTACTGTAACAAGGGCGGATCCAGGGGGAGGGTCGGGGGGGTTGTGACCCCCCTGTCATTCCTGAGGTCAAATGGGCTTCCTGTGGTAAAAATGCGACTGGGATTCCTTTGCCCACAAAATTTACCCCTGAGACCCCCCCTTCAAAAAAATCCCTGGATCCGCCCTTGTGTAATAGATATAATCATGTGCTAAATCGTTAGTTTTCTTACTACTGCCAATAAGCATAGATTTATTCTTATCTAGATTAAGCAATAATTTGTTGCAATAATTAATCCAATTTGCTATTTTGATTGAATCAGTTAAGGCTGTTCTGTATATCGCTAATGTTCAAAGAAAAATGGTACAGCACAGTAACATCAGCATAAATTGGCATCTTGCAGTGTTCAGGTACACTCGACAGATCATTGATATAGATGACGAACAACGAAGGTCCCAAAATACTTCCTTGTGGTACCCCATGACTTACAGGCATGAGAAAATTTTACAGTGTAGCAGAACCATATAGACTTGTACTCAATCAATACTGTACATTCAATTGAACTTTGGCAATTCCACAGAGTGGCTCTTCTTCCAAGGAGCCCTGACAAGAGACCCTTTTTGAAACTGAAGAATTAAATGCATTTTTTAATTGTTTTGCATTGTGTTGACGGAAGAAACTCAATTAGCCCCCCTAAACTCAATTAGCCCCCCTAAACTCAATTAGCCCCCCTAAACTCAATTAGCCCCCCCTAAACTCAATTAGCCCCCCCTAAACTCAATTAGCCCCCCCTAAACTCAATTAGCCCCCCCTAAACTCAATTAGCCCCCCCTAAACTCAATTAGCCCCCCTAAACTCAATTAGCCCCCTAAACTCAATTAGCCCCCCCTAAACTCAATTAGACCCCCCTAAACTCAATTAGCCCCCCCTAAACTCAATTAGACCCCCCCTAAAATTTTGGCTGGATCCGCCCTTTTTAGGAAGGAAGGAAGGAAGCTTCTTTATTTTGCCACGGTAAAAACATCAGTCGATTGCCTAAAAATATTTAAAAGTAAAGATTTACGATTAAAAAGCTAGTTACTGTTTTACATGTTTGCCGTGGAGCCCTTAGTTACAACTTTTCTTACTGTACAAACTATCAATTTCCGTTTTAAATTTTCGTACTGACTTGACCTCTTTTATATTTAACGGTAGGTCATTCCACAATTTTGCCCCACTATAGCTGAATGATCGTTTTAGATATTCAGTGTGTGGCTTAGGTATTGACAGTTTATGATCATGATTTCGAAGGTTGTATTTAGTATGGTAGTCGGAGAAAAGGTTTTGTAAGTAAACTGGTGTACGTCCCTGCATCGTCTTAAACATTAGTAGGGCTTTTTGTTTTTTACGACGAACTGCAAGTGTATCCCAGTTTAATTGGTCAAGGAGATGGCTAGATCTTATGTCATAGTTAGATCTTGTGATAACTCTAGCCGCTCGATTTTGACGCTTTTGTAGTTGAACACATAGTTTATCACTTAATCCATCCCAAACTGCACTACAATAGTCCAGTTTGGGTAGAATTAAGGCTTCGTAGATTTGGATGGCACTATCGGTCGAAATAAATGGGCAAACACGTTTTAGAGCCCCTATACTTGAAGAGATTTTCTTCGAAATGTTGTTAACATGTTCTAACCAATTAAGGTTTTTATCGATAGTGACACCCAAAGATTTGGTGTGATCAACTTGTTTAACGCTAGCTCCATTAATCGCAATATTAATAGTGGAATCGCATTGCGCTGTGAACTTTTGGCGGGACCCAATAATCATAAATTCCGTTTTCGCTACATTCAAGCTTAGCTTATTTGCTAACAACCACTGATGTATATTAGTGAGTTCAGTGTTGATGCTTGGTTCCAAGTCTCCTACATTTTTACCATGAACGCTGATGCTGGTATCATCAGCAAACATTCTTGTTATGGCTTGCGCCAAACAATTTGGTAAGTCATTAATATACAGGAGAAATAAAAGTGGGCCTAAATTACTGCCTTGTGGTACACCGCAGCTCACAGTACAAGGCTCAGACAGACTTCCGTTAACACTGCACAGCTGAGACCTCGTCAGTAAATAAGAACGGAACCACTTGAGTGAGCCTTCATCTACACCATAATTCGATAGTTTGGACAAAAGAATTTCATGATCTATGGTGTCGAAGGCTTTTTGGAGGTCTATGAAGATTACTCCGTTAAGTAGTCCCTTGTCTATATTAACTGACCATTCGTTCGTTGCTTCGAGCAACGCGGTGACAGTGCTGTGCAGGGAGCGAAAGCCTGACTGGCATTCCGTCAATAACTGGTTTTCATTCAAATAATCGTATAGTTGATCATAAACGATCTTCTCAAATATCTTTGAAGCAGTGGGAATGACCGAGATTGGGCGATAATTGTTTAGGTCAGTTTTCTCCCCTTTTTTAAATATAGGCGTTACTTTCGCTATTTTCCACTCCCTAGGAAAAATGCCCATTTTAATAGATTGTCGAAAAATCACAGTGAGAGATGGTCCCACTATAGAGGCGGACATTTTTAGCAATTTGTTGGGTATGTTATCTAAGCCTGCAGCTTTCTTTTCCTTTATACTTCCTAACAAGTCGCAAACAGTTTGCTCACTTGGAGGTTGGATAGCGAAAGTTTTACCAGTTGTAGGTTTCAGAAATGATTCAAATTTAATGTCAGATGGAGGTAATTTATTGGCTAGAGTCTGGCCTATACTTGTGAAATGTTCATTGAAAATCTCGGCCATCTCACTTGGTGAGGTTACTGATTTATTGGCAACTTTAATTTCGGAAACGCCGGAAAATTTGCTAGCCTTTCGAGCACTTAGATCATTAAGGAGGTGCCATGTTTTCCGAGGATCAGATTTATTTAGTGCTAAATTTTCCGTAAAGTATTTTTTCTTCGCTAATCTAATTTCGTTATTAATCCTGTTTCTCGATTCTTTGTATTTTTTCCAAAATAAGTCACTGTCAGTGGAAATTGCTTTCCTTTTCAATTGGTCACGTGACCGCATTTTCTGTATTAGCTCCGTTGTGATCCATGGTGAGTTTTTCCTTCCCACACGCTTGTGGCGAACAGGCAGGTGGGAATCAATACACTTGGTTAGCAAGGTTTTCCAGCGAATCCACATATCATTCGGATCATCGTAAGACTTGATGTCTGACCATGGCAGTTGTTTGAGATCACTCAAAAATTTGTCTTGATCGAAATTTCTGAAGTTACGTACCTCAATTTTGCGAGCCTTTGACGGCTCGTAATGAATTTTTCTCGTCATGAATACTAAAGAGTGATCACTGATGCCCTTGACTGTTTCATGACAAGTGATTTTTGGCTTAAAATTTCCATTGACATATTATTCTCAATATCATAATTGACAATTATTTTATCTTACTTGCAATCAGGAAATTGGAATTGCATTTTTTGCTGCTGTCTTGAGTCCTGCAAATAAGATTATTTCACGAATGTTTTTGTTGGAATGTTTTCTTTATGGTTTACAATAATTTCATTGAAAATATCTTCATTCAAAACTATTTTCAGTTAAAAAGGTATAAGTATTTTTTATTCAAAACCCAAGACTTATAAATGATTCAGAAAAGATCACACATAAAATGTTTTTTTTTTAATTCCGTTTATTCCAGTTTTATTTATTTTGATTTTAAAGAAATTAATTATGAGATTGGCTGCTATTTTAAGATTTTTTACTATTTAATTTTCATACACCAGAAAAATGAAATAGAGCAGGTGCATGTTACATCATCTCCGCCATCTTGGTTGATGATCACAAAGCATTCCTCATTAGCTTCTCGTTAGATCAGCCAAGATGGCAGCTGTTTCATTGCTATCCACATCTCAAGGGATTTTGAGTCACATGGTTGTACACACTCTATACACTTGATACCTTGCACTAGGTCCTAACCCGTCTCGATGGGATCACCACCTTATCGTGGTGAGGCGGTTTGCATGTCCCAATGACCCCTAGAGCTATGCCGGCGGGAGTCATGTACTCCTGTTAGGGTCACCCATGCCGGACAGGTCGAAGGGTAGGGGCCAGACGAAGAGTGATCCCACAAGGCCCTATCAGTGCTAACCGAAGTTGCCCTACCAGGCTAGGTATCATCGTCAGACAGTGCAAAAAAATTACCGATTAACCTGACAGAGTCTAACCTTGTTGCCATTTATCGGTTGGCTGTTCTCTTGCTGAATGTTGTGGGTAAGTTTACCGGGTGATGGCTCTTTGCAGATTTTATGGTAGTGCACTGATTGCATAAATGCTAGTCACTGCAAAGGTAAGTGCAAGCAGAGTAGAAATAATCATACCTCACTATTCATGGGTGTGTACAACAGTGATAACTTTAGGGTAGTGTGCTCAATAGTCTTGCATAAGACACCATTCAGACTTCCATACCAGTAGATTATTAACCTGGGAAGACTAGAAATTGAATCATTTCTAGGTGACCTAATCTTGAGTTCAATGATGTTCGGCTAGACTGATGTACAAGGTTCTATCATAGGATTGTAATTTAATACATTTTTGCACCAGCAAAAAAAGACCTCAGTTTCATATAAAATTTAAACAGTAAAAATGTTTCATCAAAACCTACAACAGAAAAACTATATCAACTAAAGAATCAACAAATGGGAAATGTTTAATACCAAGAGTTTAACACAGGAGGGCGTAGCCAGGAATATCTGAAGGGGACCCTAATTCAGAAATTCGCCATTTTGTAGCAGAACAACAAACGGTCAATATTTTGGCACTTCATTAATATTTTTGCCATAAAAAATGTGATGGGATATCATTATGATACAGCGTAAAATAATAATCCCTGTTCCCTTGAGATTGATTGAATAAATTAATATCAATTATAGACCCAGTCCCTTAGCAAACTCTGAATATATTAATACTTAATAGAATACTTTATAGACCCAGTCCCTTAGCAGACCCTGAATATATTAATACTTCATTGAATACATTATAGACCCAGTCCCTCAGCAGACTCTGAATATATTAATACTTAATAGAATACATTGTAGACCCAGTCCCTCAGCAGATCCTGAATATATTAATACTTGATTGAATACATTATAGACCCAGTCCCTCAGCAGACCCTGAATATATTAATACTTAATTGAATACATTATAGACCCAGTCCCTCAGCAGACCCTGAATATATTAATACTTAATTGAATACATTATAGACCCAGTCCCTCAGCAGACCCTGAATATATTAATACTTAATTGAATACATTATAGACCTAGTCCCTTAGCAGATTCTGAATACATTATAGACCTTAGTCCTCTAGGGTAACATGAACCACTCATTGAAGGGTACAGAGTCCAGGTTAGCTTTTCATATTAAATAACATCACTGTTGTGCAGTAAAACCTATGGGGAGTGGGGTGTGGTTATTTTGTAATTCTCATACTTGCACTTGTCTTCACAGTACAAAGGCTGGCTTGCAATCGAGGTACTCTCATGGGTCTATAGCGAGTTCAGAGTCTGATTTTCTTATCAGCAGTGTTCACCATTAGAGGAGTTAGCTGGTATGGTTTCATAAGATGGCTGTTGTCGGGACAGTAATTTTACTGCTGTGGTTCTGGTCAGCGGGGGGTAGCAACAACTTGTGCTGGTGAGACCTCGAGGAGGTATTGGTGCTGGCCAGACCTCAAGGAGGTATTGGTGCTGGCAAGACCTCGAGGAGGTATTGATGAGGGTTAGACCTTAGGGTGGTATTTGTCAAAAAGGGTGTGGAGAGGGTAAAGATGGAATTAATTAAAAAACATAGGAAACATTCTAAGTCCATAGTAAAACTTTATTTTTTAAACACAACACAAATTACAAGACAATTTTTACAAGTCCAGAGAATTCAAAGTTAAAAAATTTCTAAGTCAAAACAACTAGGTATGAAAAAGGCTAGGTGTCAAATACTGCAACCTTACCAAAATATCCATCTCGTCTTTTCCTGAAAACAATATACAAAAAATACATAAGTACCCAATACAAGTACCCCTCCCCCAATTGAGGTTCATCCCCACCTCTCCCTATTGAGGTTTATCCCCACCTTACCCTATCGAGGTTTATCCTACCTCACCCCCTATCGAGGTTTATCCCCACCTCACCCTATTGAGTTTTATCCTACCTCACCACCTATTGAGGTTTATCTCCACCTCACCCTATTGAGTTTTATCCTACCTCACCCCCTATTGAGGTTTATCTCCACCTCGCCCTATTGAGGTTTATCCTACCTCACCCCCTATTGAGGTTTATCTCCACCTTGCCCTATTGAGGTTTATCCTACCTCACCCCCTATCGAGGTTTATCTCCACCTCACCCTATTGAGGTTTATCCCCACCTCGCCCTATTGAGGTTTATCCCCACCTCACCCTATTGAGGTTTATCCACACCTCACCCTATCGAGGTTTATCCCCACCTCACCCTAGCGAGGTTTATCCCCACCTCACCCTATTGAGGTTTATCCTACCTCACCCCCTATTGAGGTTTATCCCCACCTCTCCCTATTGAGTTTTATCCTACCTCACCCCCTATTGAGGTTCATCTCCACCTCGCCCTATTGAGGTTTATCCTACCTCACCCCCTATTGAGGTTTATCCACACCTCACCCTATTGAGGTTTATCCTACCTCACCCCCTATTGAGGTTTATCCCCACCTCACCCTATCGAGGTTTATCCCCACCTCACCCTATTGAGGTTTATCCTACCTCACCCTATTGAGGTTTATCCCACCTCTCCCTATTGAGGTTTATCCCCACCTCACCCTATTGAGGTTTATCTCCACCTCGCCCTATTGAGGTTTATCCCCACATCACCCTATTGAGGTTTATCCTACCTCACCCCCTATTGAGGTTTATCCCCACCTCGCCCTATTGAGGTTTATCCCCACCTCACCCTATTGAGGTTTATCCACACCTCACCCTATCGAGGTTTATCCCCACCTCACCCTATTGAGGTTTATCCTACCTCACCCTATTTAGGTTTATCCCACCTCTCCCTATTGAGGTTTATCTCCACCTCACCCTATTGAGGTTTATCCACACCTCACCCTAGCGAGGTTTATCCCCACCTCACCCTATTGAGGTTTATCCTACCTCTCCCCCTATCGAGGTTTATCCCCACCTCGCCCTATTGAGGTTTATCCTACCTCACCCCCTATTGAGGTTCATCTCCACCTCACCCTATTGAGGTTTATCCCCACCTCACCCTATTGAGGTTTATCCACACCTCACCCTATTGAGGTTTATCCCCACCTCACCCTATTGAGGTTTATCCACACCTCACCCTATCGAGGTTTATCCACACCTCACCCTATTGAGGTTTATCCACACCTCACCCTATTGAGGTTTATCCCCACCTCACCCTATCGAGGTTTATCCCCACCTCACCCTATTGAGGTTTATCCCCACCTCACCCTCCCAATTCAAGTTCAATCTTTCCTTGATTTATTCTATATAAATAATAATCTGAAGGTCAGTGTGCTAGTGTGAGAATGCTTAGATCAGTGCTAGACATCACCTCAGAAATGTATGAGGTCCGAAAATATGTTTCATGTAACCTTCGTAAGCAGATGACTTAAGAAGATTCATAAATGTTTAATTATCCATCTGCTAACATCTTAGTGAGTGAGGCATATTCAGACCCCTCGCAATAACTTGTTTCTATGCTTCACATATCCACGAGTTAAAAAGGTATTCTATGACTGGTGTTACCACAGGTAACCTGGTAATAAATATATCTCTAAGATAATTTCGTATAGTGATGAAGTGGTATATTTGTAACTATACTTCTGGTAAATCCCTGTTGGTCTTTGTCCAATCAGATGTGCGTCCAGAATATGTAAACTCAACACAAGCTCTAAATATCAGTCCGGTCCCCTTTCTTCCCTCTGATCTCCTCCCCTCCCCCCTTCCCTTGCATGGGCCTAAAACTTAGGTTATATATTCTCAGGGCTGAACAACTATAATATTTACTTGCCTGATGTATACTGCAACACCATACTGAGGAATCATAGGTTCTTGGTCCAGTTCCAGCAACCATACTGTAGTTAGGATGCATTGTTTTCATACCACATTTTGATTGGTTCACTCTGTCTAACTGGTCTAAGTGACTGTAGTTGCGGTAGTGTCACACTGTACGAATAGTGTCAGTCCTTTCAAGCACCCAAGAGAACTCTGGACCTGGGGGAAAAATGAAGGTTATGACATAATGTTAATTAGCATTATTAGCACAGTTGAAATAAGCATTTTGTAAGAGGGATTGTCTTTAAAAATAAAGAATCAGTGGACAGAATTTGGGATCATTCATTCTTTAGAGAGGGAGGGGGAGGGAGCTGGAGGAATAGCTGTTTGCATGTGCCTCATTTGCTTGCCAATCAATACCCCACGGAGGACTTTCTGTTAAAGACCCCCCTACCCCTAGAAATTCCAATGTTATTTCATACAAAGTTACTCCGTAATTTTTTTCCTTTCTCTGACCCCTCCTCCCCCCCCTTCCCAACCCTCAGAAATTCCAAACTCCTTCAAGGTGTGGGGCTTGGGGATGGATAATTTCACATTAAACCTAACACATTGCCTGATTTGGTATTTAGCCTAATATTAAATCATTATTTTGTTATTTTAAAACACTAAAAACAGTTTGGAAAAACAAAACAAGTTTGTATTTAACTTGAATAAAATTTAACCTTAGCCATAACCCTTTTATTGAGCATGGAATGAGTGCTGAGAACGGCAAAATATGCCCAGTTTTCAAAAGGAGAAAACACCTATGCCATAAGTAAAATTTAAAACCAAAATAAGCTTCCATTATGACTGTGTGCAATCCTAATCTTGACTCAAACTCTTTCATGGAGAACCAAAACTATGCACAGTATTTTGCTACTTTGTAACTTGATTGTATTGCCAATATTGTGACAAGTAATGCACGATAAGAGAGCAAGAATAGGTCAATGGCATCGTGGCATATTTCCTACCACTACCATGCAGACTCCTTTCCACACTTTCTTTTATTCAGTTTATTAGCACCAACTGTCTTTAGTTACTATTATCATGAGGAAATACAAATAATTTGAAATACAAAGAAAATTGGCAAAGCATTTTGGTAGGGATAGACAAATGATGGCATCATGCAAGCAGCATTTTAAACGATGGACTAGCTTTAAGCAATGTAAAAAAAATCTCTTTTTCTCATCAATAATATTTTTCTCTCTTGCTCCTTTTACTGAATATGTTTTTAGACTAGAAGAACTTTATTTGTACCCATTATTACATTATTTTTCTAATTTGATACATTGTTATATGTTAGACAGATTGAGGGGTACCAACTTCCAAAAATAACTAGAAAGCTAAAAATGCTTGGAAGT
The DNA here is from genome assembly GCF_029948245.1 of Actinia tenebrosa. Taxonomy (NCBI): domain Eukaryota; kingdom Metazoa; phylum Cnidaria; class Anthozoa; order Actiniaria; family Actiniidae; genus Actinia; species Actinia tenebrosa. Next base: position 8,629,093 of record NW_028292573.1, on the reverse strand, counting down.
TGGTTTACATATTCTTAATTAATATTCATTACATTTAGGGTCGGGATTTCTGCTATTTACAATTATAATAATCAGCGTAATAACACACCGTATAAACACATAGGCAAAAAAGTCAATATGATTGAAAAAGTGACAAAAAAGACATAAAAACTATACAAATACACACGCAGCACACAATAGCATCATCAGTCTTTACAGTATATTTAAGTTAATTTGTAAAAGTATTAAAACTTGATCTTAATATTTAGAAATTAAATTAATTTTCAGCTTTTTCTTAAATTGATAAAGAGACAATTTCTTAAATGATTCATCAATAGAATTCCAGATTTTAGGTCCTTGAAATCGTATGTTAAATATTCCATAATTAGCTCTAGCCTTGGGTAAATAAAAAGACTTTTTTGTTGCTGCTCTTGTGTTATATCCATGCACCTTATCAATAGTAGTAAAAAATGATTCAAAGGTACAGGGTAATAACTTGTTATTAAATTTGTACATGAAAGTTGATATTTTGAAAATTACAAGATCAAAGATTTTAATGAAATTTATTGCTGGAATATAGGGCTTGAATGCTCATCAAATGAAGAAAATGTAATAATACGCAAATGAAGAAAATGTAATAATACTTAGCCTTGTGGTTATTACAGACAACCTGTACCTTCTTTTCATTTACCTGCCTTAGTTTATATATTATTAATAACTGTGTTTTTATTCTATTTAGATTTATTAAATTATCTTTTTTGTATATATACAAACAAATATGGTAAATCCTGATAAGAGTGGTACAAATAAAAATAAAAAAATTTACTTTTTTACCTAAATATATATTTTTTAATTCTAATATTTGTGGTAACTAGCTCCATTAGCTTTCTAGTTATTCTAGGTAACCAATACCCTTACATTATTAGCCTTGAGTTTTACATACACATTCCTGGAGATTGAACTTGTGTTTTTTACTCAAGATTTTGGCAAACGAGAAAATATTTCTTACACAATTCAGGTAGTTTGCTGGTTTCATTGACAAGTCCTAACACTCTTGTAATGTCACACAACAGTTACTTGTTCACATCTAAAGTTTTCAATGTTTTTCTTACTTTCTTTGCCTTGCTATTCATATAAAAGTTTTATTCTTTACACGAGAACTATTTTTTCATTTTTTACAGTATATTTATTGTCTAACCCTTCATAGATAGGTTATACAATGCATTTGATACATAGGCGAACTTCAGTAGGTGAAACTTATTTATGTAGGCAAACTTAAGTAGGCGAAAGTTATGCATGGGCGAAACTATCGGATACTAATGATCGCAATCAAATCATGAACAACAATGAAAATCAGGTGCAGATCGCTGACAATTGGTGCAATCAGCTCCCGATCAAATATACACATGTTTCTGGGCTGTACTGTAAGCCAAGCCCCCCTGAATATAAGCCCTTCCAGTTAGTAAATCTTTTATGAAAGAGTAGAAGTCCAGGGCTTATGACCAGGGTTGTACAGTATCCACCCCTCTTGTACATGTTCTACGACATGTAACTGCTCTGCCCCAACCACATGCATTCAGACTTAATTATAAATTATTCATACACTTTAGCCTTACAACCCTATGTATGTATGTTCCATTCACTGTCATAACCCTTGGTTTTACCACTGTCTCTTTATTCACTGTAATCAATCAAGCAATGCTTAGGCCATACAAAAAACTAAGTATGTTTCCTATTGCGCAACCGACCCTAATTTTCTTGCCGATTTTTTCCGACCCTGATATATTTTTCATTTCCAAATGTACCACAGGGTTCCCTCATTTTCACTGTTGTATCAGTAAAAAAAATCCAACCTACCGACCCCAATTATTTTTCTCATGCAACAGGAAACACACTTATTTTTTGGTTTAGCCTTAAATTGATGTCCACATGCTAAGCGTATGTACTTTGAGTGAAAATATTTCTTCGCTAAAGTCTTTTAAAACTTGACAATGTTGAAGCAAACTATCACTAAACATCACTAAACTGTGAGCATTAATTTATAAACAATCAAATGATATTCAAAGAAAATCATTCATATTTCAAAGTGATACTATGACGAAAATCGCTCAAACTTGGATTCAGCTGAAATTTTGTAGTTTATGATATTAGTAGTAAAGGGAGAAAAAAATACCCAAACACCCCAAAATATAAATTATAGTCACAAGTAATGTGAAATAAGCACATTAGCCACCCTTTGGTCTTCATAGGAATAAAATAAATTAAGGATTTATATACAAAGAAATATATGTAGCAATGTTTGATGTTGAGTGTATGACGTCACAGACTCCAAAAAATAATCGTAAAAATATCATACTTTTGTCCTGAATATCGAGAAAACACTTCATACAGTGATTATTGGACCTTTAAAGAGTATTCTTAGGAAGTTTCAGCGGAATCCAAGTTTGAGCGATTTTCGTCGTAGTAGCACTTTAAACGTTTACATAAAAAATATTACAATTTTAAAGACAGGCAGCACTCACTCATGACACCTTCCACAGCCAATAGTGATGTTTTGCCCAAGAATGTTTACTATTTTCATGTGTAAGAGTAGTGCCTATTCCAAAAAACAGTTCATATGATCTTAGAAAAAGTGGTTGCGTTATGCCAGCAATTAATATTAAAAATAGTTTTCCTAATAGATTAATTTTTAGATATTTTTAGTGCATTGATAGAGTGTAAACAATTAATCCGTGAAACACTATTTACTAAATAGTACAAAATAGTGCTAACTAAACAATAGACAACAATGGAATTTGCATAAAATTGTGCTATTTAGTGATACTAAAGTTTCACGGTTAGAGTGACCACAGTAAATCCGTGAAACTTTAGTAATACTAAATAGCACAATTTCATGCAAATTCCATTGTTTTCTATTGTTTAATTAGCACTATTTTGTACTATTTAGTAACTGGTGTTTCACGGATTTACTGTGTTCACTCTATATTGTTTGCACTCTAGTTTTATAGTAGTGTTAGTATAATCTTAGAATTCATTTATGTATCTTTGTTGCGCATTTTTGATTTGTAATTAATCAATTGAATAGAGTTATTATTATTATCATTATTATTATTATTATTATACATTAACATACCAGCAGATATGGTTAGCAACAACACCGAGGGAGCAAAGTAAGTCCATCGGTCCATCGTAATCATCTCCAGATATTGTTCCTCACCTGAAATGTATAGACAAAATTCAAATTTAGTAAAATCATTTATTATACATTGATTAGTATAAAAACTGATTCCATAAGTCAGTCTAGGTTGAATTTTTTGTGCTAACGAGTCCAGTGTTTAAGTTATCACTCACGATGACCAGCCAAATTAGTTTTAGCTCAGTCATTGCAGGAAACAAAATTTCAATTTTTTATTTATAAATATTGGAGAGAATTCCTAATAATGAGAAAAAATGGGGGAAAACTAAACCCAGACTTGGTAAATTATTGGGATAAATCTTATGGATGACAATAGGCACTTTGCAGTTAACGGTCACATGTCTGTACTGGACTGCAAAATTTTTGTTTTTATATTAAATTGGTGATTCTTTTTCACTACTTGTAAAGAACTGAATCAAACGATGTGTAACCAGTGTGTTACAAAATGCAGTTTTATTACAATCTCTCGAAACAGGTTGTAGAAAGTTTGTTTGCTCACCAGTATATTTCACCCATGGGAATCAAGATGTTCATTCATTTGCTCTCAGTGAATTAATCAGCATGTGATTACTGAGATGCAAAGGGCCTATTATTCTCCAATAAACACTCACAAATTTATGGGAATTTAATAAATGCAGTATGTTTATAATAATGGGAATGGAATGGGAATTTATTCCTACAGAAAAACCCAATGGAATAAAATATAATGGGATTCCAATACTCCCTTTTCTTTTTCACTAAAAATACTGCTGTATCTTATAGCTGAAGACTCAGTTGTACAGGCTTAGCTTCATTTAAAAGCAAACAATTTTCAAAAGTTGATTGTACCTGTAATGTAAAGAATGTACACCTTGAACCATGCTAATGTGTTGAAAATCCCACAGAATTTTAAAGTGGCACTTGGATGAAAATCAATAAAAATTAGAAATGACTTGAAACTTGTTTAAAAGTATCTATATGGCCCAGATAGTAGACAAGCAACATGTTTCCTTCACAGTCAAAAGTGGCGGGAAAAAATTATCAATTTTATTCAGCATCGAAATTGTGAGTAAATGACGTCGTTTACTCAACCCTACTGTTCTTTTTGCATTTAACCCAAAATATCTTATCTGCAAGTGGCTCCCAGGCTAAAATTTTCACTAATCAGATTTCCATAATTATAATTGAGTCATATTGTCCTCAAATACTTCAATTATTTGCACTTTCAAAAATTGGGGCGTTTTCATCCAAATGCCCCTTTAATTGTATCTGTCAATATCTGACTCGTAAACAAGGCTAAGCTTGTACAAATAAGTTTGTGGTCTTCAAAAGCAGTGGTATGCATTCAATGTGAAACTGGTGTGTTATGGGAATGGAATGGTTATTTAAAGTGCTTTTGACCCCTGTCAACTTTCAGAATTGATTCTACCTAAAGTGAATAGTTGAATCTTAAAAACATTTCTTTAATTTGAATGCTGCATCTTTAACTTATATACTTCCATTACATTAATGACTATGACCATTTACCAGGCTCCATTAAATGTTTTCAAGATAATCAGCATTTAATAGATTCCTACGCTCAACTTTTTAAAGCAAAAATTTTGCCACCAGAAATGATCAGAAAAAAATTAAAACTCACAAGATAACATCTCTTTACAGACTCCATAATTGCACAAATGCCGGCAAGTGATGAATCATTCTACAATACTACATGGATATTCTTGACAGAAAGACAACGAAATGCATTGATTTATCAAGTTTCATCCTTTCAGCGCCCTCCAAAAATCTCATAAAGTCAAACAAAAATTCCTACAAAAATCTATAATTTTTGTGTTAGAAAAATTAAATTTTCTATAGAATAAGACGTAACATATGTAGATTTTTAGAAGTTTTTTTGAATAAGCTTATAAAAAAGTATAGTCCCGTGTAAAGTTTGAGGGTGTTGCCCTCTTAAGGTTCAAAACATGTATGGTTCTTCATAAAGATTATTACCACCGTTTGCATTACTACGCGGCCACCCCAGGCACAAATCAGGTCGTTTAGTTTGCAATAGACTGCCGTCGATCAAACACCTCATTCTACTTGCATGTACTTAAACTCATTGCAATCGCTTTCGGAACTTTCCTTCGTGATATCTGACTGTGAAAGTTTGATAGAAAAGCCAACTCACTGATCCAAACGTGTATAAATGGCATCAACATGAATGATTGACAATAGTCTATTGCAAACTTCACGACTCAATTTGTGTCTGGGGTGGCCGCATTGTAATGCAAACGGCGGTAATGTAGATTATTCAGCTGTTTTTGACTCCGCACTCACCAATGGACTCAAATCGAATGTTCAAAAATAGCCAGTCACCTTAACTGGTTCTCGAAAAACACATGTGTTGAAGGCCGAAGCTGAGCGGTCATGTTCGTAGACTCGTTTGCATAAATTCAAGATGATTGACAGCTCAGAAAAGACCAAAATCTAATCAGGGTTTTGAAACAGCGGGTCAAAGCTGAGCAGTCGTGTTCGTAGACTCGCTTGCATAAACCCAAGATGATTGACAGCTGGGAAAAGACCAAAATCTAATCAGGGTTTTGAAACAGTGGGTCACAATGCAACGATTTTTGCTGTAAATCAAAAGTAAAATCTCTCCAATATTTTGGAAAAAAATATTTTTTATACTACTTCGTATAAAATATGTTTTCTATAAGCTTAATTATTCTAAGAAAAAAAATATTGCCACAAAACATAATATGCCTACAGAAATTATTCTAGTGTTGGCTTTTTGTTCTCAGGGAGGAGTAGGTGAGAAGAGGTATTGGTCTTCAAAGTACGAAGAAAATTGGTTTTAGAAATTCTTCAAAATTAAAAGAAAATTGAACAAAGATATTCCAAAAAGTATTGATACACATATTTTAACTGTTCAAAGATAAGAAAACAATCCTACGAACACAAAATGCATGTTTGAAAACAAGTCTAACTTCGACAACTTCACACGTGCAACAACAAACTCTCGCTAACTCAACGAAAAGGCAACAAATATCAGGGGTAAAGGCCTACAGAGAAGCAAAAACATTTAAGCTAAATCTTACAAGAGTTATTTTTGAGCTGCCGAACGTTTCTTACCGTCTAACAGCAATGTTTTTCGTCCCTTTTCGAGCTATTTTTCCTCCAATTTTTTTTTTTGCTTGTGTGCGACCGAAGGGGCTGATGGGACAAGTGCATACCCATAATACCATACACAACTATTTAAATACCGCAACCAATCAAAACGCAAGATTCCTAAAGTTATTTATCTTTATTATTAGTTTCTTTTTATTCCATAGAATTTTTCCCTTGCATATGGCATGAAGTCATTTATTAAATTTATTAAAACCGCGAAATAGATATTAGACTAAGGCTGCGTTCATAATGTATGGCAGATGGGGGGGGGGGGGGGGGGGTCAGGTTAAAATTTGAAATGCCCAGAATGATTCTTAACACCCCCCTTAAAGTTATGCAAAAAATACGATCCACTCTAAGCAAGGCCTGTAGCTTCTTTCAAAAATTGTGCATTCCCCCCATTTCTGATAAAAATTTGCCCATCCCCCCTCAATTTCACCTGCCCCCCTCCCTCTGCCATACATTATGAATGCAGCCTAATACACATTAGAGCGTATTCTAAGTTGACAAACAGAATTGTATAAATTTGTGCAACATCTCGTACTAATTTGTTCACGTTTGTGAAATTTCTTATTCTTTTCGCGATATATATGGTATGCACTCTTGTAGACCCTAATTGAATTGTTATCTTTTGTGCATGTTTAACTATCACATGTTGACTAGTATTTTTTTAATTCACAGGTAAAATGCCCTCTTCCTTAGCTTATTGTTATTTTGTTTTAAAAATAGGGGTTTGAGCTCTGACCCCTAACCCTAACCCTATAATCCTACACCCTAATCCCAACCCTAAAACAAGAGAATATTAAGTACTATTTAATATTCTATTGAAGATTGAATATTATGGATTCATTGTTTTTGAAATGATTTTTTAACTATTTTTTTAAAGCCTTTGATGATAATTATCTTGTCAGCTTTGTTGACTCGCGGCAAGAGAGATTTCAATAGTTTTTCATATACTGGTCTTCAAAAAACCTGTTAAACAGGAATTCTACTCCACTAAAAAAAAACGCCAAAACTCATCATTTTTGCAATGTTTTCAATTTTTTAACTATTTTTTTTAAGCATTTCAGGATAGGTTTCTTGGACCATTTTCACACTTTTTCCAAACTTATGCATTATTTATGAAGAATGCAAAATATTCACACTTTCAACCATCAACGGCAATAATGGCAGCAACAGCAACAGCAACAGCAACAGCAACAGCAACACAGAGGCATTTCCAGGGAGGCCTAGTGGGTCACATGATAAGTTTGACTTGCCAATGTTTTGAAAACGAATTTTGACCCCCCCCCCCCCCCCTTCCTCAAGGCGATAACCTATGCCTCTGCAACAGCAGCAGCAACAACTGCAGCAGCTCCATGCTATAACATAGACTTAACTACTGGTGGTAACTATCATTAGGGACTGTGGAGCTAGGGGAACTGAGAGGTGAGAGGCTGGGGCCCCCTCCAATAATTTTGCCACCATTTTTGCTTTATTTGCCAATCTTATATTTGGTATAAAATTTAGTATTCGGAAGAGATTTCTGAAATATTACTCCCCCCCTCCACTCAATTCAAAACTTACTCAGCAGTCCCTGATCTTATCATGATTAAGATAGTGGACTATCATTAATAGATATTCTAGTCAAGTAGTATTCATTTAATAAAGAAAATTATCTGCAAAGCAAAGTCTACAGTAAAGTTATACTTATGTAAAAATTGAAGTCTATTACTCAGAGATTTAAAGCCGACATATAAAGGATAAAGCTTTCGGCCAATTTCCCATTTCTCGTTGTCTTGGAAACCCTTACAGGATCACAGGAAGAGCGATATTGCAAAACCATGTTTCGTAATCGTTGTCCTTGAGTACACACAGCATCTGGTTCACAAATTTGACTGATGTTCAACTGACTTAAATATTTACAACACTCAAGAATTATTCTCACACATTCTTTGGTTACATTCCAACAGCCAATCAAATCCAGGTATGCTAGATGACGACAATTTTGTCCAAGTAATACAATGGATTCATCAGTAAGATGAATGCTGGATTGCAAGCCTCGGTACGATATGTCCAAGTATTGCAATTCATGGCAGTTTTGTGCAATAAACTTCATGCCAGTGGAAGTTATCCTATGACAGCCTGCTAAGCTGATGAAGGTGAGATTGTGACATAACCAAGTGATGTGTTTTAAACATTCGTCAGTTATTTTCGTACAGTATGACAAGTCTATATGTCTAAGGGGTAAAGAAACTGTTGCATTGCATCTAAAATCAAGGTTACACATATACGAACACACTTGCATATCTAGATGACAAAGTTTCATGCAATTTTGTGCAATGCTATTAATGCCGATGCTAGTAATTCGTAAACATTCTGTCACATCAAGACTCTTCAAATTCTTACAGTGAGCAGCCACTACCAGGATTGACACATCTGATATCGCAAGACACCCACTGACATTTAAGTGGCTGAGGTGTGGACAGCTGGTTGCAATAGCACTAATGCCGATATCCGTAACTCCCTGACACCACTTAACATTAAGATCTTCCAGCTTAGTGCATAGGTCTGCAACAGTCTGTATTGCAACATCTGTTATATTACCCATTGGTTTTGGAAGCTCGCAGCCTGCAACACACAGAAATCGCAGGTTGGGGCAATGTCTTGCAATGCTCTCAATTGCAATGTCAGTAATACACTGGCATGCCATGACGTTTACATGCTCCAACAGTGGACAAAATTCAGTGAGGGCTATTATACCAGAGTCATTCAACCCAGGGCAATGTGAAACGTCTAATACTTTCAAACTTGAACATCTGTTTGTAAGAGAATACATCATAGTGTTTGTAAGATCCAGGCAGTTTGGCAAGCCAAGCTCTTGAAGCCTCAAACTGACATTCGTATTAGAGACTCTGAAGATATCTTCAGATAAAAATGAAGCATTTTCACAGTGAAAAATCTTCACTGTACTTGACATCAAATTACGAATCAACTCAGGGGATATTTCAAAGGTGTTTTCATATTCCTCGTCTTGTTCTTCTTCAAATATTCTAATTTCCTTTAATTCTGGGCACTTTGTTATAAACTCATTAACAGCTTCAGATGTAATACTTTGTGAATCGTGATACGATATCGTAAAAGATTCCAGATTTCGACAAGAGCTTGAAATTTTTTCCAGTCCAAAGTCAGTCACTTTACAATTGCGAACTTTAAGTACTCGTAGTGTTGGGCAATTCTCTGCTATGATCTCTAAACACCCGTCATCCACCAACGAACAGTGGGTTAAATCTACCTCTTTCACGTTTGTACACCATGAAAATATGTTTTTTAGCACCTCGATGTTTAATCTTTTGTTGTTTGGGAAAGAAATTGTCCTCCAAAGACTAGAGTCTGTGGCCAAATCTCTCCATCTTCTACAGATCAATCGCATCCTGCACAAATTGTACGTCCTTTGCGAAGCTAAGAGACTGAAAATACCTAGCAGAACAGTGTCGGGTAACTCGTTTATATGAATCGTCATCTTTCTTCAATATATTTTTTGTTATTTTTGTCAAGCAAAACTTTCAACTGCAGCCGCCATTTTGTTTGATGCCCTTGCCAACACAGCCTAACCCTACCCCCCATATTAAAAACATGCTAACCACAGGGAACCCAAGTAATTAGAAAATTTTATAATCAAAGTTTCTAGGAGTAAAAAATGTTTTTTGTTTGTTTGTTTTTCGTTTTTTGTTTTTGTTTTTGCTTTTTTTTTTGTTTGGCTTGATAACTTTTGTAATATTCTTTAAAATATCAAGCCAAGTGATTTTTCAAAAACTTTTACTTTTTTTTTTTAACTTTTTTTGGTCAGCGGTAGGCGCCGCGAGAAAATACTGGCCATGTAAAAGCCCGAAAGGTATTGGAGACGAGATTGATCTTTCGTGGCTCCGGAGGACTTGAAACCCTTTCTCTAGATCTGCTTATCAATCTTTTTTTTCTAGAAAAACACATTTCTCATTTAACACACTTTCCTTCGATGTATACGTCATAACATGCGTCATGACGTATGTAATATCAAGTTGTATGACATCATTTGATGTTCCATGATGTCATTTCAGCTGTTTCACGACGCCGTCCGCTGTTCTTACTGACGTCATCATCTGTCATTCGACATCATCCTAATATGGACCAATTATCACTCGTATCCTTTGAAGTAAGATCTACAGCGATCATTGTGTACAGCGGATGCTCAGTTTGTGAAAGAACTTTGTATTGTAATGAGTTGAGACCATCTTTTTCGATATGAATGTGGCTTTCTCTTAGCATGGCATGTCTAGAAAGATACAAATACATTCTGAATTCGTAAGTAAATGGAATGCTTTGGGAAGCACGAGTGGTGAAATGCACCACTTATGCGACGCGTATCAACAATGCGACCCGGTTATAGCGCTAGCTAAGCTATTTTTATTATAATGCCAACGATTTACTGACGAAACAAAGCAACTTGGTAGGAACTATTGTGATAATTGTTGGAAAATTAACACCACTATGCTAATGTTTGTAAACATCGGCTAATGCTATATAAAAATATAGCGATAAGATGATCACTGAGTGCTATCTGGGAAGAGGTAGTGTGCAAGGGATTCAAGGGTTTTTGTAGAATAAGTAATACCAAAACCGTATTTGGAATTTGAGAAAATAGCGTGCGAAACATGAGATGCAGCGTGGAGCATAACAACAAAGATTTCGCGCGAAACATTGCCAGTCTCATCCTAGCTCTCAGTCTCAGATCGGGAGTGAGGGTTTAAGAGTGACTTAGTAAGAGCTTGGGTAATATCATTTGCCGTGATTCGTATGTAGCAGTCTTCGTATGACTGTGAAAAGCTCGCAGCACAAATGCAGGTCGTGGTATCACAAGGCATACACCAGACCAAACACATTGCGCGAGAATTTACGTACTCTCGATCTCCATGTAATCAAATACACCGCGGAACACGACATTAACACGGCGCGTACACGGTCACGCCAAGGTCACGGCACAGCCAGACCAATCACATCGCGAGAGAAAAAAACGAGCAAATCAAAATGCTAGAAAATATCACGGTCACGGCAAGAGACGCTTAAGGTGCTGACACACGGTGCAACATTGCACGCAACATTGCAAGCAACAAATTTGAATCGGGGTGACACACATTGCAAAAAAATCACGCAACATCGCTTGTGTCAGCCTGCTATGTTAAGATATTTGGTCAGCAGGTATAAATTTGGTGCAAGCTGATTATCTGGAAATTTCAAAATGTTGCAGGTAATGTTGCAGCCATGTTCACATGACGAAATTTATCGCGCGCAATGTTGCAAGAGTAGAGCGCGATTCAATTTCCGATTTGTTGCATGCAACGTTGCGTACAACACGTTTGTGGTAAACACACGCTGCAACAGTCCTGTTGCGTGCAATGTTGCATGCATTGTTGCTTGCAATGTTGCGCCGTGTGTCAGCACCTTTACGGCAATGAGCTTTTTCCAGTCATACGAAAACTGCTCTACTGCGCATGCTCTATAACGCTCAAGGCTGGTGCCCCCACCCCACCCCCCCTCCCCGTGCTTCCTAATTTTCAAATTATCAACGTGTGTAGTCACCTTTCAGGGTTTCCTTTACTCTTTCTGTGTTTTATCATGTAGTATCGACCTATCTGTTGAGCGGGGCGAGTGAGGCCCAATGATGCTTTCATAACTCTGTTAACAAACGAGACAAACAAAGTGATGAATAAGACGGATCACTCACTTTTATGATCATAAGCGACCAACATTACTACTGCCTTGGTAGGAAAATAACTAGTCCATTTCCGGTAACAGGTAACTCCCCACCCTTCCCCCTCTGCCCCCAGTATTTTGTCAAATTAATCATCTATACGCGTTGTGGGTGGAGAGAGCTACGATACATGAAACTCAATAGATCTTATTCGTGGTGTGACAATGTTTTCCCAATTCAGCGTGACGAACCTCCACAGGGGATTCATTTTCTTTTGTTTTTACTCTTCGAAAAATTCATGAGTATCCCAAAGGATACGAAAGGAGTAACGATGATATCCCGAGAAGTTTCAAAACAATAGCTCTTCATTCCCCCAGAGGTTTGTCGCGCTGAATTGGGAAAACATTGTCACACCACGAATAAGGTCTATTGTAATACGTACAATTCACAACTGTACATGCAGGTATTCATCTTCCCCACCCCATCCCCAGTAGTTACACATCTACATACCTTACATACAGGACACTATCTTCCCAACCCCATCCCCAGTAGTTACATATTTATGTACCTTACATACAGGACACTATCTTCCCCACCCTATCCCCAGTAGTTACACATCTGCGTACCTTAAATACAGGTCATCATCTTCCCCACCCCATCAGTAGTTACACATCTACGTACCTTACATACAGGACATCATCTTCCCCACCCCTCCCAGTAGTTATTACACATCTGCGTACCTTATATACAGGTCATCGTCTTCCCCACCCCACCCCCAGTAGTTATTACACATCTACATACCTTACATACAGGTCATCATCTTCCCCACCCCACCCCACCCCACCCCCAGTAGTTATTACACATCTACGTACCTTACATACAGGTCATCATCCTCCCCACCCCATCCCCAGTAGCGGTTTGGAAATCCATTTGCCTTCAAGAAATGTTCCGGCCAGAAAGCTTCTACTCCACCAAAGATTTTCTTGTAACCCAACCTTAAAGATTAAAGCATAATATTGCTGAGTATTCTACCTCAATCTCGCAACCAGAGCCTGCGTTTCTTTTGGCCTGCGTCGAAGAACGAGGGCTCTGGCATAATCCATCCTTTGGCGCATGCGCAATTTTCCGGAAGTGAAATATAATCAATGGAAATCATGTTTTCAAAAAGGGTTCTGTTTACAAGGAACGGGATCTAAATTTGCACGGCTAAGCGAACGAATCTTTGCTCGGATAGCTCAGTCCCGTGTGAACGGTGCCCCTAAACGTACAACTCTTAGACCAGTTAAACGGGTACCGTGTAAACGCAGCCTTACTTATACTTCATCGTATCAACCGCAGTAGACATGTGTCTTGGTGAGGATGGACAGCTGTAATCATTCCTGTCATCTTCGGGAATCAGATCCACATCATGGAATATAACACAGTCATATTTGTCTTTTTTCATCGCTTCTTGAAACCCTACGTTCATCAGCATGCCACGGTTGAAGGGACTTTTACCTGACTGAAAAAAGTTGAATCAAAGAAAATATTACGCTGCAGGCATCACAAATCGCTATTGGGTAATTGCTTTTGCAACGCGTACATTGCGAGATAAATAGGCATCCGTTTTCAAGTTTTCCGGTTGATTATAAAATATATTTTATATACGCGCGAATATTTTTCCTCTAACAATATATAGGCACGCTAGCCAGGCAATCAGCACCCGCTAGCTATATCGAAATATCATATATTTGTGTAGAATAAAGATTCAGTCAACCGCGCACTTACGATTGTCGTTTTGGTTTACTTTCCCATTCAGAGGAAGAAAGAAGAAGAAGGAGAAGAAGAGGAAGAAGAAGAAGAAGAAGAAGAAGAAGAAGAAGAAGAAGAAGAAGAAGAAGAAGAAGAAGAAGAAGAAGAAGAAGAAGAAGAAGAGGAGGAGGAAGAGGAGGAAGAAGAAGATAATGATGATGATGATATAATGATAATAATAAAGGAATAATTCTCAAGGAAAAAGCACTCCTAAAATCCTGTCAAGCATTTTAATGCATTTCATCATTCATCACAGACGAAAGACAGAAAGACAAAGCCTTCGTAGCACTGTCTTACCCTACCTGTTCAATAACGAATATTCTGTAGTCCAACATCTGCCATCTTAGAAACCGATGCATGTGTTTCAGGAACGATGGTAGATGAGGGTGTCTGTCACGAAACGGTATAACTATAGCAACCTGTAAGAGTAACAAAATGAAACAGTTATCGCCTTACGGGACCCAATTTAGAGGGGGGGGGGGTAGGGATTTCTGACATTCACCACCTTTGGACCTGCTATATTAATATGTCTTCAAAACTAATGTATTCCTTAAAAAATTCTCAAAAATCAACATGTGAGTTGAGAGTTTTGTGCTCAGCAAAAACGTACTGAACTGAATTTCAAAATCTGTGATTGAGCTACCTGTGGTTTGACAAGTATGACGTCACCTACCTTTGTGGCTTGACACTTTGTTGGCTTCCAGCTTCCGCCGGAAGAGACGAACGGCAGGTCTTGCTGGGCTTCTTCCATTTTGAGTGCTATTCTAGGCCTGTTGTCGATTTGTAGTCGTCCAACTAGAGAAACGTTTAATTGAAGAAAGTCATGTCTCAGTTTCGTGAGCTCGCTTGGAACAGAGAAGGCAAAATGGGAGAAGAAGGCAGTGCACAGACAGAACTGAAAAGATAGAGATGAAGGAAGGAAAAGGGAAGAATGAAAGAAAGAAAGAAAAAAAGGAAGGAAGGAAGGAAGGAAGGAAAGTAGGAAGAGGAACTAAACTGGCTGTATCTCTAACAGATTGCATATTTCTAGCTTTACTGATATTAATAGCTTATTGTTTGAATAACAATATTCTGATATTCATATGATTAAAACTGAATAAAGTTTGGTTGCCTCGCTTTGATGAAGTGAAAGTTGTGTGACATGTCAGACCAAAAATCTCGCAGAAATAACTATCCTTGTAACTCGAGATTTGGGAGTCATGATACCGAAATAATAACGCTTTGACAAATTTATCTGCAATAAATAAAACGTCGTCGTAAATAGAGCTACTAACCTCGTTTTGGCTGAATACAACGAGTCAATGGGTCAGCTACTTCCAAGCTTTCTAATTCATCAATCTTTTTCATTAATTTATAAAGCCCTACGCCATTGTCACGTATTGGTTTTCTCGTTGGCGGAAACAAAGTTTCATCTTCTATAGAACTTGAATTATCCAAGTCTTCTTTACTCTTGAAATTGGAAAGAAAATCTAAAAAAGCTTCGCTTTCGTCGTTATCTTGATCATAATCCTGTGAAATCTTTTTTGTTGTGGTGGCCTGTAGCGTTTTCAAAATTGATGAAGTTGGACTAAAAGAGATTTCAGACAATTTATTTTTACTGTCTTGTGGATTTTCGTGAAGCCGTTGGTAAAATTCTCCTTTACGATATCCACTGTAATCTTCTTCGTAACTTATGGTTATTTTAGGAAGTTTTTTCATAACAAATCCGTAAAGAAAAAAATATCCAATACTCCCTAAAAACACAACGAAATACAAAACCTTTAAAAGCTGCATCGTTTACGTTTCAGGATGATAAGGTGAATAAATAAATGAATAACGAAGCTATACCACACTATTGTATATATTGACTTGGTTACACGAAATTGTTAAAAAGAATGTACTACGCCGTCCAAGATTGACATTGCTGCAACTCCTTAATCGTCTCAAAAAGGCTTTTTCAACTTGCTTCAAAAAAATTAAAAAAATAAAATAAAAACCTATATAAGAAAAATATGATAGTCATTTCTAATCTAAGATCTAAATTAACTTGTTTACAACACTTTTAAAGCAATTCAACTATTCAACTTTTTGAGCGGGGACCGTGATGATGTTACTACAAGGAACTCTGACACAGGTAGCCCACAAGTGCGAATCGCGTCTTCAAACTTTTTACATCATTCTAGACATTATTCTAAAGCTTCAAATCCAAAACTCACTTATTCAGGTTTTGAATGAATAAAGTTAAGATATTTATACTCGATTTATTGATTTGCTCATAAATATTTTATACTAACGGAAATGCTAACTTCGTATTTGAATTTTGGGTTAGCTGTGGAATTGATTTATAACTGTAGCGGGGGGAAAATGAGGAATGTTTAGTTAGTATTTAAATTAATAAATCTGGTGCTTTTTAAGTAAATTTTAGTGCAAGGGGAAGCGAAAACCCTGCAAGTATATTCAGGAGATGCAGTATTTGGCGGATGCCTTTAAATATGATATTGTTACAAAATTGTTCAGCCGAAAGCCTCGTTAGCTCAGTGGCAGAGCACTGGTCTTGTAAACCAGGGGTCGGGAGTTCGAACCTCCCACGGGGCTTGCTTAAATACTTTTTTTCCCTATTTTTTTTTTAAATTTTTCTTTTCATTTCTAAAATTCTAGTAAGCCTGATAAATTAATTTAAGAGCAAAGTTTTAAAGAAATAAACAAAAGGTCTTCATAAAATTTACGAAAACGTACGAAAAAATAACTAATAAATAAATACATAATTGCAAAATAATTTTTAACAAGAGTTATAGAAACACGTATATTTTGGATAATTCTTCATTAAAAAACTGCAATCAGTAATTTTTTTTTTAATTCAATTTTATAGTTAAGTGCCATAGAAACCACAGGAAGCCCAATAAAATATTGTGGATTTAGATTTTTTTAAATTTAATTTATTTTATTTTATTTTTTTAAAGTCTTTAATCAATAATTAATAATAACAATAATCTCTAATCAATAATTAATAATTTTTAAATATTTATACATTTTTTCAAGATTGTAAAAAACGAATAGAATTTGTCCATTATTTAAATATGAATATGTTGATATATAATACTTACAAAGACGAAGGAATTATAAGATGAAAAACTGACTCATAAGGAAAATTGAAATATATATTAAATATATAACTATGTATCTTTATCTAAAAAGATTGGATTTAGATTGCCCTTCTGGTCCAGCAATAGATAAAAAATAAAAAATAAAAATGTAAAATTTGACCACAGGCTATAAGTAAACACGAAACAAACATGTAGCTGGGCTGAACTACGACCAAAACACACGGCCAAATAAATCTTAAAACGATGCCAAGAATCGAGTAAAGCCTACAAACATGACGTGAAACAATCCGAATTTTTACCTCGACGATTGTTGGCACTGGCCGGCAATGGCGTATAAGGAAGCTTCGGCGACGTTCGTACGGAAAAGCCAAGGAAAAATCCGACTGGGACGACGAGCCTAATAAGCAAATGAGGTCGAAGCGTTGGATTTTTTCGCTTAAATAGGCAACTGCCGACCCCGGGGGCATTCATAATGCTTCTCTCTTATAATTATTTAAACACTGATGACTAAAGCTGTGTTCCTTTATTACAGACTCATTTAAAATGAGTCTGTTAAATGAGTCTGTAATCAAGGCGGAACACAGCTTTAACTTGGAACTCAAAACTTGTCTATTGAATCTCTCGAGGCTTAAAATCCCGTCTGAGTATCCTCACACCTTTGCAATTTTTGAATTAAAATGAAAAATATTTTAATGGAAAAAAAGCACCAGTTTATTATTGTCATTGTTGTTGTTGTCGTTTATTATTCTGTCTGTTCTTGTTTTCGTTAGACTGTTGTTGCTGTTGTTGTTCCTGCTGCTGCTATTGCTGTTTTTGTAATTGATGCTGTTCTCACTATCGTTGTCGTTTTTGCTGCTGTTGCTGTAGTTGTTGCTGTCGTGGTCGTTGCTGTTGTTGTTGTTGTTGTTGCTGCTGTAGTTGTTGCTCTCGTGGTCGTTGCTGTTGTTGTTGCTAATGCTGTTGTTGTTGTTGTTGCTGTTTTTGCTGATGCTAAATGCTGTCGTTGTTGTTGCTGTTGCTGCTGTTGTTGTTGTTGCTGCTGTAGTTGCTGCTGTCGTGGTCGTTGCTGTTGTTGCTAATGCTGTTGTTGTTGTTGTTGCTGTTGTTGCCGATGCTGTTGCTGCTTCGTTTGTTGCTTGTTAGTTGTTATTATTCAAGTGCATGCTGTTGCTTTAGTCAAAATGTTTTTTTGTCACAATTATATTCTTATAATAAAATTGTACGATAAAAACATGTTAAAAACGGTGACGACGTTTCGCCCTGCATTTTTAACATGTTTTTATTTTATCATAAAATGTTTAAATAAGAAATTATATTCTTACGAGAAATTAAAAGCACAGTTCCTCAGCCTCAGGGAAGCCTTCACTCTGCTATTCTAGTTTTTCTCTTGTCACTCCTCGAGATTCTAACAATCCCTGGGAATCAATCGTACTCTGAATGGGGGTGGCCTTAACGTGATCCCAAAGGAACACTCATTCACATCCGGCATGACTTCTCCATCACCTTTAAGCTTAAAGCTCTTCACAAACCGGGTAGTGAATAAAAAGGATTCCATTCTTGCTAAAGCTTCTCCAGGACAAACGCGATGCCCAATACCAAAAGCAATCAAGTTAGCGGCCCGTCCTGAATCAAAGTTTCTATTTTCATCCAGGAATCTTTCTGGTTTGAACTCTTTTGGATTTTCCCATACCTCGGGGTCGTGGTGAATGGCGTATATGTTCAACAAAACTGTAGTCCCTTTGGGCACATGGTATAGACCAATGGTAGAGTCGCACAGTGCCTCATGAGGAATAGCCAATGGCATCACGCTACAGTGGCGCAAGACTTCTGCAATAAACGCTTTCAAATATGGCAACTCTTGACGCTCGCTCCATTCCGGCGCGCGCGTTCCTATGACGTCATCAAGCTCGCGGTGAATTTTTTCCTGTACGTCCGGGTACTTTGTGAGGTAGTACATTATCCAGAGAAAATTCATTGTTGGCGTCTCGCTGCCCGCCATTATTGTGTCGTTCATTGTCATGACTATATGATCCTCTGTCATTTCATTATTGTCTATCTTGATAAGATAGTCCGTAAGGTCGGGTGGACATCCCTCTGCATCATTCGCGTTGGTCTTGTCCTGAAGTTTCGCCTTGTGTTCGAGGTAAATCCTATTCAGTATGGCATCGCGTACATCAACAGCATTCCTGACTTTTTTGATGATGTTAAACGGCACAAATTTAAGAAATGGGAAAGTATCAATAAAGTTTGTTGCAGCTAGTCCCTCGACGAATATTGTCAAAGCATCCATTAGGGCCAAGAATTCGCTATCGTCGTCTCTGTAACGCTTGCCTAAGGCCAAGGTCGTGACTATGTTAGCAAAAGCGAAGGTAACGCCGCCCGAAGGGTCAAAATACGAATCAGTTTCGTTACTCCTCATCCGTTGGATCAGTTCGTCGACCTCCTTTGCAACCATTACCTCAAGTCTAGGTTCTTTTCGTCTCTGTTCGTTGATCTTGCTAGAAATTGCTTTGTGCTGTTTTCTGAAGGTTTTAGAAAACGTTTGAAAACCAACACCTTTACCGTTTCTGGAAAATAAACTTCCAACAAAATGTGACGGCCGCCCAGCAAAGTCGGATCCCTTTTTCAACATGGCTTCTTTGGCGTTGTTGTAGTTGTTTATAACGACCACGAGGTTGCAGCCCATGTTGAGACGATACACTGGACCATAACGCCTAGCTAGTCGATAGAAATCCAGGTACGGCTTACTGGAAAGTAAGTGAAGGTTTCCAATAACTGGCAAAGGGAATGGTCCTGGAGGAAGGTATCTGGAATCCAAGTAGAATCGAACAATGAAGTACGCGACCACAAAGACCAACGCCGCCAATGCCAACAAGAACATGCCAGAAAGTCTCGGAATTTCCTTTAAAGTTAAAGAAAATAGTTCAATGAACTTTAAAAACGAATTATTTAATCATTTCAGCCCTGGTTCTTGGATAGAAAAGTCCGAAAACAGAATTTACTTTAACAATTCATGCTTGAGTGTGAGTTGTCAACAACTCTTTATAGTGGTGTAATAAAGATTGTGTAATAATAATTGATTCAAGGCTTCACTCCAGGGGGTTGAATATTGACATGACATGAGACTTAATCTTACCTTGTCAGTGGTTCAAAAGCGAACTTGTAAACTGGCGGTAGCAGTAGAAAATCTCATGTAAAATGATCATTATCGCCGCATTGTTGATTCATGTGAACTCTTGTTTTCTCACTGGACTCTGAAGATGATTACCAATGATACGCTCAGGTTGTCGAAACGTCAGTCACCACCAACAACAGTCTTTCTACACTCGTTTGTCGGGAGGGAGCGTTGCGTGACGACCGACACTAAAAACGGATGCGAGATAGACTACACTCACCCGGACAATCACATTTCACAACAAACTAGGTCTAGTAAGTCAAGTGTAAGGATAGGGCAATCATAAATAAGACGTTTGCATGATGGCGTCATTTGACTTCCACTACCATAATGCTTGGCGAATTTTCTTTCTTATTCAAATTTGCATTCCAAACATAGTAAGACAATTGGTGCTGATTAACTGAACAAAAGAAAGTTTTCAAGGGAGCCTGTTAGTAGAGGTCAATGACGCCATCATGCAAACGTCATATTGGGTGCGTTTCCATTTGGAAGTTTATCCTGGTTTAAAATTCCTTAAGGTGTTTTTTTACACACATTGCAAAGTTCCTTGTACTCTCCAATAATAAAACCCGAAAACGTTTGGTTGAAACATAGTTAATGGATATAGTCAATGTCATTAACGTTGTCCACCGAAAAAAGACATTTACACATTTACACATTTACACATTTAGACATTTAAACTAAAAGAAATATCACGTGTTTCCTCGAATATTCTGGCATAAAACAAACGCTGAAATACCATTCTCCATCTTAAATCCTCACTAAATGGTCGGGGCATTCTGGATTTTCGATTCACGAGTTGAATTTTACATTTAACGTTCAGGCTGACGCACACGAGGCAAAGAATACATAATGAAACACGTGATATATCTTTTAGCCTAAATGTGTAAATGTGTAAACGTCTTTTTTCGGTGGACAACGTTAATGACATTGACTATATATTGTTGAATATATATGATAAGCTATTGAACCTTTCAGTTCAGGGTTCATAGATAGAAAAGGTCGAGAAGAGAGATTGATATGTGAATCAACAACGTTTGTATATAAATAATACCTTCGGATTTGAAAGTTGTCTGAATCAAGACCTTACTCCAAGAGGGTAGAATTTTGCGTTACTGAAGTTTAGATGGTTCCCCTCTAATAAAGTCTTACCTTCTCAGTGGTTTAAAAACGAACTGTTGGTCAGTTTAGGCAATATTAAAAATGTAATGCAACTCGTGGTTAGAGTTTAAGATGACACTTTTATCGCAGTATTGATCATATCGTAAGTCAAGTGTGAAATTGGAGATGGCAGTCATAATAGCGCAGCGCAACCGTGACGTCATAAAAACAAAGGCGAAATTCGGACAAACAAACTTACAAGTTTACTTTCATCAGATAATTTTCACAGCCGATCGCAGTTGATCTTAGTTTACATAGGTTATTATTGTAACTTTAAGTAAAAATAATAAAATCGGTTCGTATAATCCTCGTAGCGGTTAAACAGAATGCAATGTTTGTCCGAATCTTTAAGCTATTTTTAGAATCAGTGCGCTGCGCTATTGATATTGCATCTGTGTTTGCATGCACGTTCGCCATAGTCTCCTCTACGTTTGGGGTATATAAAGCCACTTTGGAACGTCCGACCTTCAGTAGTAAATAAACATATGCTCCGGTATGAGGACGGGTATTCATCGAGTTACGCGCCTCGAGTTACGCGCGTTTTGAGTCACGCGCTCGACCACACTCAAATATGACGTTGTCACGTAACTCGATGTCATTAAGAAAGTTGTGTGAGTTCGAGTTACGCGATAGGCTCGACTGCAAGAAGAGATCTTTCGTAGTTCGAGTAACGCTCTAATGAATGAATAATTATTTTAATTACTTTGATGAAAGGGTTTTCGTCATTGACTTAATAGGAAGGTCATGAGTTTCTTACTGAGTGAAAAGGGGGTAGGCTACAAACATTTAAACTGAAGTTAAGTGCGAATCAGCTCCCTCCCCCCCCCCCCCCCCCCCCCCCCCCCCCCCCTCTCCCTCAATAAACCTTCCTTAAAGGTCAGTCGTGTACCAAACTGTTTATTAGACCCTTGAAAACAAGCCAAACGTCACAGGCAGCCCAAACAATGTATCTGACGGACAAGAGGAACGTGGACTCTGGGTACGAGATCGTTTTATGCTGAAAAAATTGTAAAAATTTAAAACTTAAAAATAATGAACATACTTTGATTTTATGTTATTTTTAGTCGATTTTTTTGCTTCTTCTTGGGTAGTTTTTTAGCTGTTTTTTAGCCGTTTTTATTTTTTTCTACCTCCCTCTATTAGAAGGGACTCGGACTCGGACTAGAACTCGGATTGACTCGGACTGACTCGGACTGACTCGGACTGACTCGGACTGACTCGAACTGTCTCGGACTGTCTCGGACTGACTCGGACTGACTCGGACTGACTCGGACTGGTTCGGACTGAATTGGACTGAATCGGACTATATACCCCAGTTTAGTCTAAAATTGTTAAGATCATTAATTTTTTTAAAGAATTTTTTATTAGTCACACATATTACTATGTACAGATTTATTGTTTTAGTGCTTTTTAACCTAATGTAAGTAGTTTATATTATATTACAGTGGTATCCCTATTAAGCGGACACTTGCTAATTCAAGAAATATCGCAAAATATTCAATCGTGATTGGCTAATTTGTATGAAAATTTGTCTGGGTGGACTTGGTCGGTGTAGTCACACTGTAAGCGCGGCCCTCAAATTAGCGCCGCGCCTAAGACCAAAATTATTAGTAAGCGCCGTCCCCGAATAGGACGTTTGCATGATGGCGTCATTTAACTCCCACTACCAAAATGCTTCGCGAAATTTCGTTCTTATTTAAATTTGTATTCCCTCATGAGAATAGTAAGACAATTGGTGCTAATTAACTGAACAAAAGAAAGTGTGCAAGGGAGTCTGGTAGTAGAGGTCAATGACGCCATCAGGCAAACGTCCTATTAAAGTCGCATATGAAACCCAAAGTATTTAATAATATTTATTAATTACGGTATAGGGAGAAGATTTTGAGACTTGAGCTAGTGTCCGCTTACTGAATAGAGGTACCACTGTAATTTGAACAACTATTAAATCTCATACGAAAGAGGTTCAATTCATTAGCTTCTAATAATAAACATTAATATTAATATTATAGTCATAAAACCTATTAGTTAGAACGGGTTAGAAATCAAATAGTTCCTTGTTCCTTGTTCATTTCCCTGAGGATGGCCGAGTAGGCCGAAAGCTCGGAACATATGTATTAAATCTATAGTTGATAAGACAAATTATCATGGATTAGAAATCGTTATTTTTCTTTGACATTGTTAGAGTGATCGCAATCAATCATTGCAGTAAAACTCTTCGGATGTAGCCTTTGCACCATCACGTGATGGCAGCCATGACAGGAGGCACAACAATAGAGTATTTTGCACCATCATGTGATGGCAGCCATGACAGGAGGCACAACAATAGAGTCTTTGCACCATCATGTGATGGCAGCCATGACAGGAGGTACAACAATAGAGTATTTTGCACCATCATGTGATGGCAGCCATGACAGGAGGTACAACAATAGAGTCTTTGCACCATCATGTGATGGCAGCCATGACAGGAGGCACAACAATAGAGTCTTAGCACCATCATTTGATGGCAGCCATGACAGGAGGCACAACAATAGAGTCTTTGCACCATCATGTGATGGAAGCCATGACAGGAGGCACAACAATAGAGTCTTAGCACCATCATGTGATGGCAGCCATGACAGGAGGCACAACAATAGAGTCATTGCACCATCATGTGATGGCAGCCATGACAGGAGGCACAACAATAGAGTCATTGCACCATCATGTGATGGCAGCAATGACAGGAGGCACAACAATAGTCTTTGCACCATCATGTGATGGCAGCCATGACAGGAGGCACAACAATAGAGTCTTTGCACCATCATGTGATGGAAGCCATGACAGGAGGCACAACAATAGAGTTTTTGCACCATCATGTGATGGCAGCCATGACAGGAGGCACAGCAATAGAGTATTTTTCCCCAGTGAAACTGAATTCTTTCTCGTGAAATCACATTAGACCAGATTTAATAGACCTCCTCGGCTCGGGCGTAGTGTTTTCCCATTCCAGACCACGTGTTATTCCCTTGAGAATAAGATTCTTTGTTTGAGTTGTATTCATATTCATGTGTCTTCTCATGTGCAACCGAGCGCAACCGTTAAACAAAGAAATGATACTCTAGGGAATGACATATGGTCTGAAATGGGAAAACATTACGTCAGAGCCGAGGTCTATTGTTTCTGCCTCGTGTCATGGCTGCCATCACGTGATGGTGCAAAGCCTCTATAGTGCTGATTAATTCACTGAGAGCAAATGAATGAACATCTTGATTCCCATGGGTGAAATAAACTGGTGAGCAAACAAAATTTCTACAACCTGTTTAGAGAGATTGTAATAAAACTGCATTTCGTAACACACTGGTTACGCATCGTTTCATTCAGTTCTTTACAAGTAGCTAAAAAAAATCACCAATTTAAAATAAAATAAAAAATTTTGCTCACCAGTACAGACACGTGACCGTTAATTGCAAAGGGCCTATTGCGCAAAGAGACAAGCAACTGCAGTATAAACACACATGCAAAAATTGTCAAGCAATCTATAAAAATTATATTCCTTTGTAATAAAAGGTACAAGGGTACCTTGCTTGGGCTTCCTGTGGTTTAACGAACATCCTCGATAACCTATTCTCATGTTATCTATCTTATACGATAATGGCAAAACAATTCGACAATCATTAATTAATCATTAATTAAATTAATTATTTTATAGAGCATTATATTTCCATTGAACCCCTTTCTACATCTTAAACGAAAGTGCCAAGAAAATGTCAACGAAAAAAAAAAGAAGAAAAAAAAAGAAAAAATTAACAAATTTACCGATAGTTTTTTAATGTGTCTTGTCCTCTTATTAGCATAAATTGCATCATCACAGTGTCAAAGTAGTGTCAGGGTTCGTGCTAGGTTCCCAAGAAATTATTCAAGGAGTTTTCAAGGAGTTTTCAAGGACCAAAATGCCATTTTCCAAGGAGAAACTCTTAAGAGGGTTTTATTTTCGTACTAAAAAATATGAAGAAAATGCCAATACTAATCGAGATGTGCGAATTTGTCACGTGATATCCACGCCACATTGAGCCACTAAGTTCTGGACAGAAAAAGACGCTTCTCCCGAGACAAAGTGAAAATCTCTAATTTAAACCAATGACAACGACTCATGGTTTACATATCTTGAAAGTTTTACTGACATTTTTTCAAGAACAATTTTTTTCAAGGAGTATTCAAGGACATTTCTACTGTTTTTCTATTTTCAAGGAGTTTAGTTTCAAGTGCCCTTGAAAATGCATTTTAAATTCCAGCACTTTTCAAGGAGTTTAAGCACCTGCACGAACCCTGAGTGTGGATCCACGAGGTGTAGCCGAATACTACTTTGACAATGTGATGACGAAATTAATCGTCAATAAGAGGACAGACACACACAAAACTGATGTCATTTTTTTTACAATAACAAAAACGATAAAATTTTCTCGTTTTTAGTGACCAAAACAATCAAAGAAAAGAATGTTACATACATTGGTTACCAATTTACCTCTTTACCTTTGCCGTAATGTTTTCCCGTTTCAGACCACGTGTCATTCCCATGAGTATCATTTCTTTGTTTAACAGTTGCGCACGAGACTGACGGGACACAAGGGGGGGAGGGGTGGGGCAAACCGGTACCCAACACCTATAGAAATAACTGAAATCTGTCCTCAAATATCTCCAAAACTAAAAATGAAATTGCAACAAAGTTTGCATGTTTGCCAAACAATGTATTAGGTGAATACTATATTTCGTCCGTGAAAAAACTTTGTAATAAAATTGCAAGGCATTTGTATAAAAAATCGCACGACCTCGAGTACAATTCGGAATTCTTCGTTTGCACGTTACGTCATCGCGGCCATGTTGGTACCATTTAACAAAAGATCACCCATTAGCATCCATTGTTAACGGCACCACAATGGCCGCCATGTTTTTGTCTTTTAACTCTGTTGGGAATGCTTGCTACCCATCAATTTATAGGTACGAGTGTTGAGAACTTTCAAAACATCACGAGTATCTATAAATTTCGAATTGTACGAGCAGATTGTGAGATTTTTTGTTTATAATACACTAAACGAAATTGAGCAACTTAATTGGGACTCTACAGAGTACCATTTTGGGATGTAATTTTACTCCTCTTGTCCAATCAGAATCGAGTAATTTTGTACAGTGTATTATAAGTTCACAAATTAGTAAGTTCAGTAGACCCCAGTAGACTGTAGACCTACAAAACTTTGCACTACTTTGTACAATTTTGCTAGTTAACTTTTTCTCGAATTTATGGTAAGCACTCTAGTGTATAGAAATAGATACTGAAGACGTAAACTTTCTGGAGGTACCTTCGACCTAGCTAAATCAATAAAATCGGCTCCATAACTGGGCCATTGATTTGACCTTTTTACTTTATGAGTGATCCAAATCGGAGTGTGCCCACATTAAATCTAAGCGACACTAAACACTTCCCTGAACGTCACGAGAGAATACAATGTTTTATCTGTGAACAAGCAAAATTTGGCTGAGTTTAGATATTATGTCTTTAATTTACTTTATTGTTTAAGGGGTAGACGAAGGGGTATTCAGCAGTACGTTAGAGGGTGTTTCATTTTTTAAAACATTTGTCTTGTTATAATTGGTTGGAAATTTATAAGGATAACGATATTTAGTCAGTGAAAAGGTGTTTAAGAATGTTTAATTTTTTTAAGATTAAAAGATTAATTTACTAATCTATTATTGGGTAAAAGAATACGGAACAAAGGAAAAATCGAAACTTTGTCTGTCTGTCTGTCTGTCCTATCCGTCTTTCCGTCCGTCCTTCCGTGCGTCCTTCCGTGCGTCCTTCCGTGCGTCCTTCCGTGCGTCCTTCCGTGCGTCCTTCCGTGCGTCCTTCCGTGCGTCCTTCCGTGCGTCCGTTCGTCCTTCCGTCCTTCCTCCCGTCCGTGCGTCTTTCCGTCCTTCCTCCCGTCCGTCCTTCCGTCCGTCCTTCCGTCCGTCCTTCCGTCGTTCGTCTGTCGATTTGTTTTTTATCTTTCTGTCTGTCCATGCCATACATCTAACCTGTTTAGTATTGAGTCAATAGATATAGTAAAGTTATCAAGACCTCGGCTTCGTCAAAAAACATTGCCTTGATCTTGACAATTTACGATATCATGCTCGACTTTATCTAACATTTGCTTAATAACTGTTGTTGGTACATACCATAATGTTTTGATGGGATTGATATAATCATAGACCGTACTGCGCTTCCTGTTGTTGTCCTGGATGGTGTGTGCGATCCCTCTGAGATCGTCAATGAATCTAAACACACAGACAAATATTAATTGATCAAGCTTACAGGACCGTTTTGCTGAAAACGAGGCGGCGCACTAAATACAAAACATTGAGAAAGATCTTGGATGGGACTTAAAAACTCTAATTTCTTTTAATCTTTATTCGCGGATGATGATGAGGTCCGGATAGGGAAAAACTGTGCCAGAGGTCTTGAATATACGAACCGAGGCCGTTTGTTTTCAAGACCGAGGGCACAGTTCTTCCCTATCCGGACCGACTATAGGACGGTAAACTACTTATTTATATTTTTCTCGTATTTTTTTTACTTGTTTTTGTAATTATTTTGTGTTGTTGTTTAGCGGCAAAGGATACCGGACCGCAAGAACGCACGATTTTTTAGGATACCGTACCGGAAAAAAATAAAAAATAAAATCTTATTTCTTGGCTCCTTTCTTACCTTTCCCAAGCTTTAACATCGTCCGGGTGATACATGTATTGTGCACCCAGGTTGGACAGACCATAGCTGTGTTTCTCAGACAGCAATTTTGTGATAAGCATTATGTCAAGTGAAACGCTCTTGGACGGAAGACAAGCCAAGATTGCGCTCTCCTCGCGCCAGCTCTGTTGATGAGGAGAATTGATCAAGTAAACTATAATATATAACTTGTGAGAACACATAGTACGCGCATGCACTTTCATCTATTATTTGTAATCATCGCCATCATCATCATCATTATCTTCATCATCATCACCATCAACATCATCATCACCTTTACCATTACCATTATCATCATCAGTAATCATCACCATCGTCACCATCAACATCATCATCATTATCACCAACATCACCATCATCATCATCATCAGTAATCATCACCATCGTCACCATCATCATCATCATTATCACAAACATCACCATCATCATCATAATTATCTTCATCTTCATCATCATCATCAGCAGCAGCAATCATCAACATCACCAACAACATCATCACCATCATCATCAATATCATCATCATCATCATCACCACCAACATCATTACCTTCATCATTATCTTCATCTACATCATCTTTATCAGCAGCAGCAGCATCACTTACGCCTTTGAAACCCTCCATCATCAACAAAAATCGCTACTAGCATGTAAAAGTCGTTTGTTGGTTCTCTCCTGTGCTTCGAGGGTTTTTCTCCAGGTTCTCCGGTTTTCCTTCCTCCACAAAAATCAACTCTCTTAAATTGCCCAATTTCACTATGACGTCACTGCTTGTTTATGTGGGGGATAAAATCGCCAAATCCAATAGAAAATTCAACAAAATTTGCTCCTAGCGAAACAGTTTAAAATGGCCTGGTTTTCAGATATAATATGTGTTAATATGTACTAAAAAATATTCTGAGCGTTTGCTGGCTATTCTACTTCTCTTCGTGGATTGATACGGGTTTTAGAACAATTTTCGATGAATTTGCGTTGATTTGACCCCTTACGACGACCATGATCCTTTGCGTTTAAACACTAGATTGTTTTGATGTGACGTCATAGTGAAATAGGGCAATTAGAATTCGATCATGGAACGAGGGCCACTGACTATTTAGGCTGCGTTCATAACGTATGGCAGAGGAAGGGAGGGGGTAGGAAAAAGGGGGGGAATGGGCAAATGTTTATAGAAAAAGGGGGATGCATAATTTTTGGAAGAAGCTGCAAGTCTTGCTTAGGGGGGATCATATTTTTTGCATGACTTTAAGGGCTGGTGTTACGAATTATTCTGGACATTTCAAATTTTCACCTGCACCCCCCCACCTCTGCCATACATTGTGAACGCAGCCTTACTGCTACTCTTAAAAAGAAGAACGGTTTTTATACCTTATCCCTAGGGGGAGACCCCCGAAGTACCGCTGGGTAGTTCGGCAGATATCCGTATTCTTCGTACTGTGGTGTGTTAACAGCCGAATGACCGACTGTTGACACGAAGATGATCGAGGTCAAGACCAAGACTAGCTCATCTGGAGTAGATATCAGCCCATCTCCTGGGATACCCTGTCAAATAATTAGATAGAATACTTCGGTTGATAGCACATGACGGGCAGTGTTTGCCTGTCATTGTAGGCTGGTAATGAGATTCATGAGATTCATTCAGCTGATTGATACCCAGCAATAGAATACTCTCTGGTTGATAGCACATGACGGGCAGTGTTTGCCTGTCATTGTAGGCTGGTAACTGAGACAGATGAAAAACTACTTGTGACGTCATATATCATCGACCAATTAGCGTTTAGCACATCAAACCGTTTCTCACCTTGATACTGCAGCCATCGCTCCCGTCAGATGCCAGCTCACGTGACCACGCCGATAGCTCAGAATCGTTTCTCAAGATATCAGGATCAACTGTGAATATTAGTGAATGTAATGAAATGACCAGGTAAAGAGAGTGTAAGTAGTTATATAGCGCAATTGAATATGTATATAGATTTTTTGCCTTTAGAAGTTATTAAATTATTATTAACAAGGCAATAGAGTATTTGCACTACCACGTGACAACAGCCATGTTAGATGGCAGGAACAATACAATCGTTTTACATGAGAAAGAATTCAATTCCCGAGAGCAAAGGGATTTTATTGTTCTGCCACCTAACCACAGGCAGCACAAGCTTTATCATGGGAGTGGGCATGTAATGGTGGAAAACCTTAAAGTTTATGCAAATGAACAGGATTCTGTATCAGATTTACAACACTCTTCACGGGCGTGATTTCTGTTGTGTTTTCCTTATGAATTATTAATGAGTTTAATAAGTTATAAATATTGAACGTAGTGGTAGTGCATGTGGAGGGAACCTCACGGAAGAGCCCCGTATGGGGAGTGGTGGTTGTAAAATATTATTATTATTATCTCCTGCAGTAGATGATTTTTTTACCACTGTTTTAATTACGCGCTGTTCAAGAAAAAATGCAGGGGCGGATCCAGGGGAGGGGTGCAGGGGGTGCGCACCCCTCTCTGTTCCACCTTGTGCCCCTACTTCGAAGATAACCAATACTGTTTTTTGCCTTTGATTCTAAGGGGTGCACCCCTCCCTGGGTTAACTTTGTGCACAGCACCCCTCCCTGAACAAAATCCTTGATCAGCCCCTGAAATGGGAGTCTGCTATGCTTTTAAGCCTTAGTTGAGTTGAGTTGAGTTGTACATTACGATATTTATTGTAGACTATAGTGCGTACTAGGTTCTCTATGGAGTGATAGAGAGGGAGCGAGTCGTCACGGTATGGATAGTAGATACTTACGATATCTATTGTAGACTATAGTGCGTACTAGGTTCTCTTTGGAGTGATAGAGAGGGAGCGAGTCGTCACGGTATGGATAGTAGATACTTACGATATCTATTGTAGACTATAGTGCGTACTAGGTTCTCTATGGAGTGATAGAGAGGGAGCGAGTCGTCACGGTATGGATAGTCAGGCAAGACTTCCGGGTTATCTACCTGCACGAATAAAACAAGCAATGTAATTCTTATTGCTATTATTATTTATTATTTATTCATTATTTATCATTTATTACTCATTACTCATTACTCATTACTCATTACTTATCACTTATCATTTATCATTTATTGTTTATTATTCATTATTCATTTTTATCATATAATTATCCATAAAATGCCCAATTTCTATCATGTGTATTTAAGCTATTAGTTTATAGATAAAAACTTTTTATAATAATAAAAAGCTTATTAAGTTGAATTTATGGATAAATATATAATAAACAGAATACCTCTATTTTTATCATTTATCATTTCTTTTTCATTACTTATCATTTATCATTCATTACTTATTACTTATCACTTATTATTTATTTATCATTTATTTTATTTATTATTCACATCCATTCATCCATTCATCCATTCATCCATGCATCCATCCATCCATCCATCCATCCATCCATCCATCCATCCATCGATTCTTTCCTACTTTACTTTCTTCCTCCATTATCTATTTGCAATACTTACCCCTCTGGTACTGAGGTCCTTAGGTAAACATCCTTGGACGTCAAGCCGCCATTCTTGCCACCTATAAGGTATAGAAGATACAGACATGTAGGGCAGGCAGAAACATTCTCAATTTAATCTGTGGGTTAGCCGTACCCTGACGTTAAAAAGCCAAGAAGTTCGTGTTTCAGATAATCGATAAGATTTGAAGGTTTAACTGGAAAAATCCCTCGACATGGAGAAGAGAGAAGGGAATGGTGAGAAGAGAAGAGAAGAGGAGAGGAGAGGAGAGGAGAGGAGAGGAGAGGAGAGGAGAGGAGAGGAAAAAGACATAAACCTACTTCATAAGCCTGCCCGCTTTCATTGGAAATAGCCAATGTACACGAGCACGAATCTATAGCACAAAGCATGATGGGAAACCGAGTACTTACGGTTTTTTAGCTTCTCTAAAAATCCCTCTGACAGACTAAAACAACTGCCATTTTTTCCCCTGATAATTCTAATACTTCTGATCATAGACCTCCTCGGCTAGAGCGTAATGTCATCCCATTTCAGACCACGTGTCATTCCCTTGAGAATAATATTCTTTGTTTGAGCTGTATCCATATTCATGTGTCTTCTCATGTGCAACCGAGCGCAAACCTTAAACAAAGAAATGATACTCTAGGGAATGACACATTCTCTTGAGAATAAGATTCTTTGTTTGAGCTGTATCCATATTCATGTGTCTTCTCATGTGCAACCGAGCGCAAACCTTAAACAAAGAAATGATACTCTAGGGAATGACACGTGGTCTGAAATGGGAAAACATTACGTCAGACCCGAGGAGGTCTATTGGTTTCCTTGTTTTGATTTGTGTAGTGCTATACCATCCATTGGATATTAATATTCTGCCGCAGTTATAATGATTCATAGCATTCCCACGTACTTCCCGGTCCCTGGGGGATTGAAGGGGTTGCTCATTGGTTGGGAACTGATATTTAAGTAAAGGACGCGTGCTTTGGCGTGGTTGAACAAGATAGCCGAACTATGTGTGGCACCCACCCATCCACCCACCCTGTTTGAGCCGGGTTGATATCGACCCTGGCACATCGCTGCTGGATTCGTTTCCGGTCGGAGTGCGCATCCATATCTCATTAATGACAATGGTTAAGGCCGAATAATATACTATACTCTGTTTCCCAAAGATTCGTACGCGTTTACATTGTCTGTTCTCTTACCCTAGTGAGAGTAGGTTCAAGGTGCCTTGTGATCCTAAAGTCGTTACTTTGTCGACCCATGATCCTGGTGCAAGCAGCTCATTGAGTTCAAAGCTGAATATAAACAAAATCAAATTATCACAACCACAGGTGTGAATCCAGGAAATGGAGCTTAGAAACTAATAATATGTCAAGCCTTAATTCCTATCTAAAAAAATCTTTTTCAATTTGACATCTAGGGCAAGTAAAATCACTTTAAAATAAATCACTTTATTTAAGTGTCTAGTCGTTCTAGCGCTTTCGCACTAATTGGGGACGCTTTTCGCTCACACGCACTACCACTTCATTCAATGTTTTAAGCACACGACGCTCAGCTCACATGTTGGGATCTACCACTACATTCAATATTCTATGCACACGACGCTCAGCTCACATGTTGGGATCTACCACTACATTCAATATTCTACGCACACAACGCTCAGCTCACATGTTGGGATCTACCACTACATTCAATATTCTATGCACACGACGCTCAGCTCACATGTTGGGATCTACCACTACATTCAATATTCTATGCACACGACGCTCAGCTCACATGTTGGGATCTACCACTACATTCAATATTCTATGCACACGACGCTCAGCTCACATGTTGGGATCTACCACTTCATTCAATATTCTATGCACACGATGCTCAGCTCACATGTTGGGATCTACCACTACATTCAATATTCTATGCACCCAACGCTCAGCTCACATGTTGGGATCTACCACTACATTCAATATTCTATGCACACGACGCTCAGCTCACATGTTGGGATCTACCACTACATTCAATATTCTATGTACACAACGCTCAGCTCACATGTTGGGATCTACCACTACATTCAATATTCTATGCACACGACGCTCAGCTCACATGTTGGGATCTACCACTACATTTAATATTCTATGCACACAACGCTCAACTCACATGTTGGTTTTTACGGAGGGAGGAAACCGGAGAACCCGGAGAAAACCCTCGTGGCATAGGAGAGAACAGCACACCAATCAAACTCAATTCACATGTGGCGACCGAAAATTATAATTATAATTGACTCTTTGAAGCATTGTATAATGTTATAGAATTTTCGGTTGAAAATGAGAAGTGAAAATTTTTAAATGTCGTATGTCGTACTGATGACTGCTGTCAACCACCTCTCCCCCCTCCCTCCCTCCCTCCTCCATGAATCGAAACACCCCCTCCCCCACCTAATCCACAGATAATGATGGTGGTATGTGGTATGTGGACGTAGTTGGCATAAATGACAGACATTATACTGTCTGATGGAATTATAGATGATAATGATCATGCGTTAAATGATACAACGCCATGTAATAATGTGAAACCTTTTGGAACGACAGATAATGACGAGGAAGATTTGCTTATGATAACCTTGATACTATACATGTTCACTGTTCACGGTTGTGTATATCACATTGGAGAGATGGAAGAACGAAACTAAAG
The DNA here is from genome assembly GCF_029948245.1 of Actinia tenebrosa. Taxonomy (NCBI): domain Eukaryota; kingdom Metazoa; phylum Cnidaria; class Anthozoa; order Actiniaria; family Actiniidae; genus Actinia; species Actinia tenebrosa. The sequence goes on along the minus strand of NW_028292573.1, from coordinate 8,594,939 downwards.
TGGAAAGGAAGGAAGGAAGGAAGGAAGGAAGGAAGGAAGGAAGCGAAGGAGAAAGAAGAGGAAGGAAAGGAAGGAACGAGGAACGAAGGAAGGAAGGAAAGGAAGGAAGGAGGAGGAAGGAAGGAAGGAAGGAAGGAAGAAGGAACGAAGAAGGAGAAGGAAGACGGCCGAAGGAACGAAGGAACGAAGAAGGAGGAAGAAGAAGAAGGAAGAAGGAAGGAAGAAGAAGGAAGAAGAAGAAAGAACCGACGACCGAACGAAGGGGGAAGGGGGAGGAGGAGGAGAGGTAGAAGGAAGAAGGATTAAAAGGAGGCCAGGAAGAGGAGAAGGAAGGAAGAAGGAGACTGAGGAAGGAAGGATAAAGAAGGATAACTACATAAATGGGTGCAAGGATAGATGGATGGATAAATGGGTGGATGGATGGCTGAAATGATAAATGCATGAAACGACGGAAGAAAGCTTCGCACGAACGAATGAAAGCGGAAACGCGTGAACTACCGACGGTTAGGTTAGCAGACCTCAGCCGTGATTTCTGTTACAGCTTTCATCGCCTCTCTAGCGATTAATTGAGAAACAAATTAATTACATGCATAAAAACATGCGAATGTTGATAACAAAATATCTCAAATATTTGGCATTGTCAAACGTCAAACTAGAGAATTGCAAGCAAAAACTAAAGCATTCCAATGTTTTTTGTAAATCCTGAACGACCGTTTGTAAATGGCAAAACAGACCATATAAACTCAAATGGTTTTTGAATCTATACTTACAGTGGACACCCTTTATTGGGCGGACTGACTCATTCGGGTCCCGAAATTTTCTCCGCATATTTACTATAGATTAACCTTCATTCTGCGGACATGATTCAAAATCCTTTGAGATATAAAAAAACAATGTAACAGCCGCCATGTTGGTTGATTTAACAAGAGAAGCTATTAAAATAAGGAATGCTTTGTTATCGTCAACCAAGCGGCCATGACGTAACATGCACTTCAAGAATAGAGAGGATAAACTTTCTCCTCTTCAGTATTTATTTCATTTGTGTATCAAAATTCCTAAACACTAAAATGGCTTTTCTAAAAAAAATGTTGAGCAAGGCCTTCTTATTCTTGCACCAAGGCGTCAAAAATGCTCAATGCGTAATCATTTTCTTCTCGGAATCAAGGAGTGACTTCTTTGGTTCCATGGAACCTCTTCGTGAGGCCTTGTGAAGACGAGTCTTTAAAACGCTCAGTAGAATGAAATCGGAACCCCCTTTTGTGAAGCCGATCGTGCAAGCTTTTTCTGCGTAGCGAAAATATCGGAACATCTCTTTTAAAATCCATGGGTCCGACACTGAAGACTACTGTTATTTACAGTATATCATTACCAAGAGATCTTCGCTTGTTAATGTCAAACTTATCGTAGTATTAAAAGAAGCACCTTGATAACACTTGCAAGATAGTCATCGCCGAGAGAGCTCTCTTATCCAACACCCACGTGAGCTCTGAGCTAAATTTAGAAACAACTTTTGAACTTTGAATACAGCGCTTAATCTTGGAAAACAGAGAACAATCTCTCGTGCGAAGTAATTGTTTTAAGAAAAACTCAAAATGATGAGAAAATATTGATGACGTAGACCATGAAGGAAAAAAATAAAATAAACCCTAACAACGACCATTAAAAATAACCGTTAGAAGAAGCAAAGATTTCTTTAATGGCGTAAAGAACTTTATAATGGAAGCAGTAAAGATAAGTATTGCGAAAGAGTTCTTTGACTTTTTAACGGAAGTTTTTTTAATTAAAGTTTTGTATTAAAATTTTGAATTAAAGCAGATAACGTTATGACAATCAAAAATGTTTAAGAAATTTCAGTTATAAATAGTAATACAATAAAGAAACAAAGTGACTTGTTCTCAGTTTGGCTAAATATGAAACCCTTTTCTTGAGTTGACGAAGTCAGACCAATGTATTGTTAATCGCCGGTCTATAATGTCGTATAATGCATGAAGTACTTCTATGAACGGCTACGCTAGGGGAAATTTTTTTGGCCGATTTTTTGTGTAATAAACAGAGGTTAATTGCTTGATGAATTAAATACATGATGTAACATTAAATGGTTTCCATACTATGGTTATCGTATGAGTGGGGAACGTACGTCACGGTACGACATGCCATGACATTGAAATGTCTTCCCATAAGAATTTTTTTCTCATATGAATGGAAAACGTACGGTACTGAAATCCCGTACTCGGTGTGAAATACCGTAACATTGAAATGGCTTTCCATAAGAGTGGTTATCGTGTGAGTGGGAAACGTACGGTACTGACTTATAGTACGTACACGGTACGACATGCCGTAGCATTGAAATGGCTTCCCATTAAAATGGTAATCGTATGAGTGGGTACAGTACTGACTTACAGCACTAACACGGTACGCGGACATGCCGTAACATTGAAATGGCTTCCCATAGAAGAATGGTTATCGTATGAGTGTTAAATGTACGGTACTGACTTACAGTACGTACACGGTACGACAAGCCGTAACATTGAAATGGCTTCCCATAGAAGAATGGTTATCGTATGAGTGGGAAACATACGGTACTGCCAGACTTACAATACGTACACGGCACGACCTGCCGTGACATTGAAATGGCTTCCAGTAACAATGCTTATCGTAAACGAATATCCACGGACGGTCATGCCGTAACACTGCATTGGCTTCTCATTATTTCCTTACAGTTCATCTAGTCACAAAGGTTTCCTCCTTTCCCTTTCAAGGCATTTAATAATCTTCATCGATAATTTATTAAATACTCTTGTAACTTTTGAAGTAAACAACAACAGACATATCACGAGTTATTTTTGGAGCGCCACTTATATCTCGCTGTGCGGGGAAGCGCCTTGATAATTATTACGATATCCAATATTCATTATAGACGGGGAACAAGTAATCTAATGTATTACATATTTATTAATTTACAAGTTAATTTATTCAAAGACAGCTTAAATATTGAAGATTTTCTTTAGTCAATTTGAAGCATTTTACATTTTATTATATTTTTTTTATTATTCATACTACATTTTGAGAGTTTTTGGTCTTGGTCCAAGAGGGTCCAAGAGGGAACAAAAAATTTTTAACCACCTTCGAGAGCGTTCTCTTTTCAAAAAGATTTTTAAGACCATTCTTTTTTTTAATTCTTATATTAAGATAAAGTTTAGACCTTATTTTGCCCCGAAGATTGAGCATTCGTTATTAAGCCAGCTGTGGTAGAAAACGCGACCTTTTCTGATACGTCTAAAGGAACTTTTCGTCGAAATGTGAGGAGTATTTTAAAGGCTTTTCGAAATTCTAAGTTCCCCCAAGTATAGACAATAGGATTGACACAAGCTGAAAAAGAAGCTATTAGGCTTAAAATTCGCATCAGACTCATTACTTCGGCAGAATAGCGTGAATCATTACGAACTTGCTGATAGATAAGTCCAGTGAATATAGGCACAAAACAGATTGTGAAAACACCAAGTACAAGCCCAAGTGTTTTCGCTGCCTTCATTTCAATATTTCGTCTCCTTGTGTCTCGTTTGAAGGAGTTCTGCAGATGTTTCATTCGTTTTCTTTGTCCTATCGAGACTTTAAAGATATAACCATAACTGAATACGATGATTAAGAATGGTAAGTAGAAATAAAATGATATAACGAAAATCATATAAGGTTTGCGAAGTCCAACGAGCTCGACATTCAGTGCTGGAGAGACGCAAATATGAAACGCTTCACGGAATTCCAAAATTCCTTCCATTTCGTGACCTTGTAGATGTGGAATAACAACTGTTCCGAGTATTGCTATGCTCCAGATCGTACAAAGAATAAAAATGGCTCTAGGTTTTGTGATTATTGAAGGATAACGCAAAGGGTACTTTATTGCCAAGAGACGCTCAATGCTGATGACACATAAATGAAGTAAGACTATACATATGTCGGTGAAAGCGAGCTCTGAAGTCGTGTGACAAGCCAAGTCGAAATGTTTTCCAATCGTCAAAATCACAAGTCTACAAAAGAATACGATTCCCATAAGAATATCTGAGAGAGCGAGACTAGCAAGAATGAAATTCGAAGGCGTTCGTAGAGCTCTGAATTTATAAACTGCAGCACATATCATAGCATTTCCAAAGACAGTTGTTCCCATTAAAAAGATATGGATTGATATCAAAAAAGCGAGCACTCCTTCGGACAACACTTCTTTATCCGTTTGGTTTTCGATTCTTGTACTCGACGAGTTATCATTCGTACAATTCGGCTTGAACATCGTATTTTTTTCCCAGTCAATAAAGGTGTGTAGAGTTGTTTTGAAAGTGATGAAGCTGATATCTATTTTAGGCGGTACCTGGGGGGAAATACGATTATTTTCGGTCTAAATGCCAAGGCCTTACAATTGAGGTCAAAATAATCTTCGGATGTTATCAAGCCTGGAAGAAACCTCCTTTTGACTCTTCGCTGAAGCTCACCCGACGAGCTAAGTGTTATTCAAAATTCTGATTCTTAAGAAGATAGCATTGAAGTCTTGAGTGTTGAAGTAGTGAAGATCTTGAATCTCTAAGAACCAAAAATTCCGGTTTAACGTTCGGGAGTTCCAAGTTCGTCCTTCGAAAGCTAAACGAGACTGTGAGGCCGAAAGGTCTGATAACCATTTAAATACATGTATTGAGAAGATAGCATTGAAGTCTTGAGTGTTGATGTACTGAAGATCTTGAATCTTTGACTACCAAACCTTCGGGTTTAACGTTCGGGAGTTTCCAAGTTCGTCTTCCGAAAGCTAAAGGAGACTGTGAGACCCAAAGGTCTGACAATCATTTAAATACATATATTATTATTTTGTACGCCTGCTTTATCAAATTTTAATGACGAACACCACACGATAAGCTTATTTTAGACATATAGCGTGAACAGGTATAATTAGTTTTGTCTGTCCAGTGAAGTGAAGGAAAAAAACTGTTTAGTTTGTTGACTCATCAAGCTTTTCAAGTAATACCAGACTCGGAAAATCCAAGAATTGTTCTTAATGTTTCAGAAATAATGAGTTAAAATCACTTACAAGGCTTTGAACGCGATATTTTGTTAACAGAGTTTAGATAATCGTTGTAAAAGCAGAGAAGTTTGAGTTTGAGGGCGGAGAAGTACGTGATGTTTTTGAAAAATATTTTTTTCTGTTTTAAGAGCAATTTATAAAGTAAGAAATACTGACCAATAAAGTGTTTTTCTTTGAAAGGTAAAGTTGATTTACGATCACTGAATTTCTTGGAAACAGCTGTTATCGATAAATATAAAATTTTCAAGTGTGGCGTTGCTTTGGCTACTACAAAGTGAGTTGCTTCTATCAAATAATACGAAATCACAAAAATATTGTTAACTATATGTATATTTTTCTTCTTCTTAAACTAAGATGTTATTTCTCAAAGTGAATTCTTTCTTTCTTCCTTCCTTTCTTCCTTTCTTTCTTTCATTGATTCATTCTTTCCTTTTCTCTTTCTTTCTACATCCATTTTCTTTCCTCATTTACGGTCAACGGGCGACTTTACTACCCTGGTCCCAGAGGCTCGAGGATTTTTCACCACGTATATTTCGAACCGGGAAAAAAAACGTCGAGCCTCTGGGACCAGGGTACGACTTTACAGGCTGTCACCGAATGTTTCCAAGCACGTCAATCTTCCCTAGGCCTAGCAAACTATCTCTCTCACGCAGTTCGATCAAATGAATTCTGTTAACATTCAGTACCCGAGGCAAACGTAGAACAGAGAGTCTAGGTGATAAACTAATAGTTAACATCTCCGAATTTTCTCTTCGTGATTCATTGCGGCAAAGTTAAAACTGAAAAAGATTATTATTACGTAAAACCGTTTCTGACGTCACAGGTAACAGAAGGTCGGGGTGGGTTTTTACAAATGCAACAAATTAACAAATTACATTGACAACTGACAAAATCCTAATCGACAAATAAGCGAATTCTGGACATCTGAAACAATCCAGACCCTCGTATATAGACACGAATGAAATTCCGAGGATTTGAACGAGTTATTTACAAAGATCATTGTAGGGGGATTTAAACAAAAGTATTTATCCAGATCAGTTTTAAAAAAAATAAATTGACATACTTGGTTCTCTGGAAATTTTTGATCAACATTTTAACGATATTGTCAAACGAAGTGCCAAAATATAACTTGAATATTCCATATAGAGCGCATGCAGTAAAACCATGAAATAAAAACAAAGTTGATACTGACAAACAGTAGCTATTTAGTGACTAATAGTTGCTAGCACTCAACCAGAACATTTATCAAACAAAAGACACGAATGGTCTCTTGAGTATTTGTCAAAAACACAATTTTAAAAAACAACTCTACAAACTAGTCGGAAGTAGTGGGAATTTTTTAAGGAAATTTATTGGGTGAAATATAGATAAAGGATCTTTTTCGTTCTTGCCTCTAGATATGGTACGTCATTTGGAATATCGCTGGGAGATATAAATCAAGATTTTTTTTTTACATTTCTCTTAGAGTTCTATTCCATGTTTAATTGTCTTGATTGAGTCGCCCACGTATGACGTAAAGAATCCACTTATCAACGGACATGCAATTAACTTCATCACTACCATAGAGATTTTATTCTATGGGCAAATGATAACGTTTAGATTTTTTAAATGTATTATTTGTTAATATAGAGCGAAACGAAAACATTTCTTAACATGGTAAAGGTTTTGCCCATTTTCTCCGAGGAAGTGCCAGTTAATATCAATTAGATTTTCAAACAATTTGTTACGGTGTGGAAAAGCCCGAAAAAATTTCATAGTTTGAGTGCGGCTTCTTGTAGTTATGAAGGTTTTTCCATGCCATATGCTAATGTTGTGACGTATGAGGAGTAATCATTTAATATACAAAACATTACTGGCACAGATAAATTAAATTTGAAATACGTCATTGTTTTGCCCATTGCTCTTATAGAAATTATTGCAAGCTATTTTTCACATAGAAGCCCGCGGTGTTTCGAATTACGAGGAACAACAAATAACCATAAATGCCTTCTCATACGTCAACGCATTAGCATATGACATGGAAAAACCTTCATAACTACAAGAAGCTGCACTCAAACTATGAATTTTTTTCGGGTTATTCAACATCTTACCCCATGTAGAATCAATACTGTGAATATTGTCAGTAGGGTGATAGGCACTTTAAGGGTTTACGCGAGGCGATAGAACATTATGGATATATACGAATGAAAACTGAGATTATAACCGCAGTTTTTCGTAGTCTGGGTAAACTGGAGTTGCGTGAGATGGTGGTTGATTAGAGGAATGAAGTTGATGGAGATGTTATGTGGAATAATCAATGTGGTTGGTGGAATAGTTGAGGAGATTGGAAAGAAAAGATGAATAGGGATATAGATGGATATGTGATAACAAGAAAAATTGTTCCTACTGCTATCATGTAACACAAGGAGTTTCTCCTTAATGTTGATGACGGTGATGATTGTCGGTGGTGGTGATGATGGTGATGATGATGATGGTGATGATGATGATGATGATGATGATGATGATGATGATGATGGTGATGATGATGATGATGATGATGGTGATGATGATGATGGTGATGATGATGATGATGGTGATGATGATGGTGATGATGATGGTGATGATGATGATGATGAGATGATGATGATGATGAGATGATGATGGTATGATGATGATGTGATGATGATGTGATGAGTGATGATTGATGTGTGATGTGTGATGTGATTGTGGATGCTGATTGATGTGCTGTTTGATGTGCTGCTGTGATTGATGTGGTTGTGATGTGTGCTGATGTGTGTGCTGTTGTGCTGGTGCTGCTGCTGTGTGTTGCTGCTGTGGTGCTGATGCTGTGCTGTGTGCTGCTGCTGGTGCTGGTGCTGATGCTGGCTGTGCTGTGCTGCTGCAGCTGGTGCTAGCTTCTGCTGTGCTGGTGCTGCCTAGCGGCATGTGTGCTGCTGCTTCTGCTGTGCTGCTGTGCTGCTGCTGCTGTGTGGCTGCTAAGCTGACTGCTGCGTGCTGCATATCTGGATTCTGCTGCTGTGTGCTGCTGCGCCTGGTGCTGCTGCTGCCTGCTGGTGCTGCTGGCTTGCTGCTCTGGATGCTGCTGCTGCTGGTTCTTCGGCTGTGCCTTGTGCTGCTGCTGCTGGTGTGCTGCTGCTGCTGATGCTGCCGGCTTCTGCTGGGGCATGCTCTGCGTGCTGCTGGTGCTGCTGCTGCTGCGCTGGTGCTTCCTGCACTCCTGCCCCGTTCTAGACTGGTGAGCGTTGGTGCTGCGGCCTCCTCTGCTGCTTCTGTTGCTCGTGCACGCCTCTCGGTGCGTGAGCGTGGTGTGTGTCGAGTTTTGATGGTGGATGATGAGTTGTACAAACTTTGTCTGGAAAATCCGGTATTTTGGGATGGCATGGATGGCGTAGTGGTTTGCCGCTCACCTCTCACTGCTGTGGTCCGGGTCTAGCCCCGGCTCAGACTGGATCATATGGTGATAATGGTGTTAATGATGAATATGATGATTGTGATGATGGTGATGATGATGATGATATCAGATGTTGATGATAATGTTGATGATGATGATGAACATGCCAGTGATAAAGTTGTTAATCTATTGTAATTTAACTATGACTCACCAGTTAAGGGGTATGACGTCCCGGATGAATGGAGCAAGCAAGCGAAAGACTGGGTGTGAGGGGGAAAGATTTCGATGGGTTGCCACGGCGACGGCTTCGATAAACAGATGCGTGTATCCTGAGGATTAACGTATGATTATTCAATTGAATCTATGTTTTTATTTATTTAATTAGTATATGTAATAGGACTCCATGCTGTCCAATTAAGAAATAATTGGACGAGGAAAATTCCGAGGACTGACAAAATTGGATGTGGCCGTAGGCCGAGTCCAATTTGGCAGTCAGTGGAATTTTTCGAGTCTAATTATTTCTTGATTGGGGAGCATGAAATCCCATTACCTATTAATTATATAGCTGCCTAATCCCATATCAACAAGACCTGTCCAATTAAGAAAATAATTGGACAGTTACCTATATGGGATCAATGAGAATGTATAATTATATCAATAATTATGCAGTGAACATGTAATGAAGCTGACCTAGTTCCCTGTTGAGCCGAACTTTTGAAAGGAAGTTTTATGATGGTAATTGAACTAAGTGGAGAGCAATTTGGTCCAAAATTGCACGACACGAAGTTCAATTACCACTTAATCATATCCTTTTTGTAATCATAGGCAAGAAAAAGACACAATAAAGAGTGCAGAATAAACAATTTAATGTAGTAGAAGAACTAAAAGAGAACAAAAAAAAAACATCTAAAAAAAATTTTTTTGGTTGATTTTTTTGTTTTATTTTATTGTTTAAAAAAATTATTTTTTAGGATGCGATTTGGGAATTAATTGCACTATTTGTCCCAATCAGATTGCAGGATTTGGTAGTGATTACAAAAAAGATATGATTAATGATGGTAATTGAACTGAGTGGAGTGCAATTTGGTCTGAAATCAAACGCGCGATTACAAAATCACACGACCGCGTAGTTTGATTTTAGACCAAAATTGCACGACACGAAGTTCAATTACCATCTTAATCATATCCTTTTTGATTGTAATCATACACAAGAAAAAGGCACAATAAAGAGTGCAGAATAATCAGTTTAAAGTAGAAGAACTATGAATGCGAACAAAAAAAAACATCTAAATAAAATATTTTTTTTGATTTTTTTGTTTTATTTTATTGTTTAAAAATTTTTTTTAGAATGCGATTAAGAGCTGCTGAGGATGCGATTTGGGAATTAATCGCACTCTTTTGAACCAAACAGATTGCAGGATTTGGTAGTGATTACAAAAAGGATGTGATTAAGTGTGAAATGGAGCGCGCGCATTTAATTACTTTGCCTTAAGAAAAAACAATTTTTTTGATAAAAATATTCGACTTCTTTCTTAACTTAATCGGAAATAGATGGGAGAGGGATAAGGAGAACAACACTGTCTGTCTAAACCTGTGATCTATAGAAGAACATGACAGAAGACCTATGAATAATTGTTAATTTACGTACATTAATTAACAATTATTCGCCGAAGGCAAAGTGAATATCGGGGAATAATAACCGAAACAAAGTTGAGGTTATTATTCCCGATATTCACTGAGCCTGAGGTGAAAGGTGAATAATTGTTTTAGTATAAATACACAGGTGATTCTTTCAAAAGAAAAAAAAGAAAAGAAAAGATAAAAGACTTTTTTCCCCGGTAACAGCAACAAAGCGGCTGGCCGCCATTTTGGATTATCGCTGGAGGTGATTAGTCGTGTTATAATCTGAGTTTCTCGACCAATCAGCGCGCGAGATTTTCGAGAAGTCCTAGACCCTCTTCGCTTCGCGATTAGACTAAAGCCCCTCTGGAATCCAGGATAATTCAGTACGTGAGAAAGTTAAACCATTTTATCCAACTTTTTTTGTTTTCAAGACAAGAGACAAGAGCTTTTGACTATGGGATGTCTATAGATGTCTAGCCCGACGGATGTACTCATAGCGAACAACGTTAGGTTTTTAGCCCCTTAGATTTTACTGGCGAATTTTGAAAAAATCTCGGGCCTGGCAAGAGAGCTAAGGAGAGAAGGAGAAGCTAGAGAGGGAGGTAGGGAAGAAGGGGGGAGGGAAGGAGGGAGGGAGAGGAGGGAGGGAAGGAGGGAGGGACAAAGGTAGGGAGGGAGGGGAGGGAAGGAGGGAGAGACAAAGGTAGGGAGGGAGGGAGGGGCAAAGGTAGGGAGGGAGGTAGGGAGGGACAAAGGGAGGGAGGGAGGTAGGGATAGAGTGTGAGGAGTGTGGAAGGAAAAAACCTTCTAAGCATGATCTTTAAAACAAACAGGACTGCGCCTCACGCATGGAAGCAGGAGTTTGTTGTCAAAAAGACAAAGAAACACCAAAGTAGAAAAATAACTACATTCCAATGAATGAGTGCACTTACCGATGAGGGAACAAGCCCTATGGTACTGGGCCTCTGCATTATTATACCACATTTTAACAAGTGACCAGGTATACCAGGGATCGCTGGGTAAGAATACCTGGAAAACAAAAACACTCTTGTGTTGCAATTACAGTGGGCATATTTCGAGTGTTAAATATGACCAAGAAAAAATGAACTAAGAGAAGGAATAGGCCATTTGCAGTCAACGGTCACGTGTCTGTACTGGACTTCAAAATTTTTGTTTTTATATTAAATTGGTGATTCTTTTTAGCTACTTGTAAAGAACTGAATGAAACGATGTGTAACCAGTGTGTTACGAAATGCAGTTTTATTACAATCTCTCAAAACAGGTTGTAGAAAGTTTGTTTGCTCACCAGTATATTTCACCCATGGGATTTAAGATGTTCATTCATTTGCTCCCAGTGAATTAATCAGCACGTGATTACTGAGCTGCAAAGGGCCTATCCCAGGGCCCCATCATGAGAACTCTTTGATACTATTTTTAGAATCTTTTATTCTATTTTTAGAATCAATCTTTTGATTGTTTGTTTCTTCGCACTCGCATACTACCCAAACTTAGAACGCATTGTTTTCATTCTACATTTTGTTTGACTGGTATAAGTGGCCCCGTTTAATGTGGTCAAGAGAAAATGAACTAAGAGAAGGAATCCTACAGTATCTGTATAGCCTTGTAACCATCATGTGCACAGTTTGATGCTATTTTTAAACCATTTGTTTTTCTGCACGCGCATTTGCTGCGCGCGCTCTACGCTGTTTGCTTACGTTTTTCCGTAATTTCGACTCTGCCCTGAATATGAATGTGCACGTCGAAAGCTTAACAAATACGACAGGAAATTGAAGTAGTAATTTGTTCAACTTTCTGGAGTATTTTTACATTTATTTTCCAAAGCTTTCGACCTATATCGTCATCTTGAGGCAGATTCGAACATTTGAACATAAGAAAAGCACAAGAAAACGTTAGCAAACAGCGTAGAGCGCGCGCGTACTATGCGCGTGCAGAAAATCAAACGGTCAAATAAATGATATCATTGGATGATATTTTTAGAATAGATTCTAAAATTAGCATCAAAGTTTTGCACATGATGGGACAAGAAGATTCCTTCTCTTAGTTCGTATTCTCTTGATGTGGTTGTACTGCAATTAGCACCAATTGTCTTATTATTCTCACGATGAGGCTAAATAAATTTGAATAACAAGGGAAATTCGAGAAGGACCTAGATAATTGTAGTAAAATAAATGCGTACAGTAAAAAAAATTTTTATAAACATTCGAAATCTTACCGGATTATCGTCTCCTTTTTGTTGGAAAAGCTGTATAGCAATAGGCATCAGATTCTTCTTACCGTTCAGAAAGAACAATGCAAATGGAGAAGGAATCTGAGGATTGATTGAAAGATATACAATATTAGTAATCTAAAATGATAGACCCCTTACATGTGACATCAAAGGAGCTCAATCTGGAGGACAAAACGAACGAATCTCTTGAGAATTGGAAAGCTATTGTTATGTCCTCCAAATTGAGCTGCATTCTGACGTACTGCAAGGGATCTATTTGACTCTGGTAATGATATACAGCTGTTTCAAAAAGTTGGTGGATGTTTTGTTGCATGCAGCAGTCTTGCAAGTTGCATGTTGCATGTTATAATATCATTACAGAAGAAATTATTCCGGAAACTTTTTCCGACAGAGTTTAAGAAAATTCCATATCGCTGTGACCTCTCGTTTATCGAATTGACATTGCCCATATTGCAGTTCAGGCTTGGTATGCAACAAGAAAGATGCAACAAGCATCAAGAAACAAGTATCAAGCAACATGCAAAATGTAACAAGCAACATGCATCAAGCATCAAGCATCAAGCATCAAAGCATCAAGCATCAAGCATCAAGCATCAAGCATCAAGCATCAAGCATCAAGCAGCATGCAGCATGCACCATGCACCATGCGACAAGCAACAAGCAACAAGCAACATGCAACATGCAACAAGCAATATACATCAAGCAACAAGCAACATACATCAAGCAACAAGCATCAAGCAACATCCCACATGCAACAAGCAACATACATCAAGCAACAAGCAACATGCCACAAGTAAAATGCAACATGCAACATGAAACATGCAAATGCAACGTGCAGCAAGCATCAAGCAAACACGACATGCAACATGCAACAAGCAACATGTAACATGCAACATGCAACTACCGCTACACCACACTTCTTCGAGGGTGGTCGTAATATGTACATTACCACTATCGAGAGTCCAGTTGTCAAAGCCAAAGAGGATATAAACTTAGAGAAGGAATCCCCGCACCCCATAATGAGCACTCTTTGATGCTATTTCGCTATTATGCTATTACGCCGTGAGGAAAGCGTAGAGAGTGCGCAGTATGCGCGTGCAGAAAAAAAAGGACGGCAAATTCTGGCAAAATGTGATTCTAAAAATAGCATCAAACGGTGCCTATGATGGTACAAGCATGAATACCAGAGATTCCTTCTCTTAGTTCATTTTCTCCTGGAATTATGCGATTAACCTCTATTTAGCTATTGTCAGAGTCTTAAAGAGGAATTTTACTCTAACTTATACCTTTACAAAGCGACCAACTTCTGTTTAGCAACCAGTTGTCAAATTCCCAAAGAGAGTTTTTCCACTAATTCATACCTCTATTAAGCGACCAACCTTTTTTATCGGCCAGTTTTTAAAGGTCCAAAGAGGGTTTCACCTAATTTATACCTCTATTAACCGACCAACATCTATTTAGCGACCAGTTGTCAAATTGCCAAAAAGGGGGTTTTTGCACTAATTTATACCTCTATTAAGCGACCAACCTCTGTTTAGCGACCAGTTGGAATTCCTTGAGGACGGCCGCTTAGTAGCAGTTCAAATGTTTTTTTTTCACTCACCTGATCATGGTCTAATCTAGATAAAATTTCAAGGTTAACCATAAAAATCCGGTTGCCATCCATTGCTTCCTGTAACGAAAGTCCTTCAAGAAAAGGCTCTACCATCCCTGTAGTAACACCAAAACTGTAACCAAAAACAATCCAGAATAAATGAGTACATAGGTCCTCGTGTAAACTTATACTTTGTTAATGTGGGACAAATGTTGGATGCATGGGATATGGGAATTCAAGAGAAAGTATGAATACGAGTTCACCATTAAACAAAATTTTAAAAAAACAAACAAAAAACAAACAAAAAAAACAAACAAAAACAAACAAAAAAAAACAAAGCAAAACAAAACAAAACAAAACAAAACAAAAAACAAAAAAAAAAACAACAAAAAACAAAATTTTTTTATAACGTTCTACCAAAATACATTAATTACAATTCTCACTAAGAAAAAAAGAACAATTGTATTTTGTATCTATATAGATATATACGAGGTATAGATTATCTCCTCATATATCATACAATAAAAATACATCTATTTATAATAATAATAATGATAATAATTAAAAATAATAATTAAATAATATTAATAAAAACAATAATAATTTAATAGTTATATGGCGCAAATAGCATGTAAATATGATCAAATGCGCCTCTATTATTACTAATAATACTCTAATAATATCTAGGAATGGAAAAGCAGTGAAGTAGGTCTATAGACCGCCTTGGCTCGGGCTTAATGTTTTTCCATATCAGACCACGTGTCATTCCCTAGAGTATCATTTCTTTGTCTAACGGTTGTGCATGAGAAGACACATGAATATGGATACAACTCAAACAAAGAATCTTATTCTCAAGAGAATGTGTCATTCCCTAGAGTATCATTTCTTTGTTTAATGGTTGTACATGAGAGGACACATGAATATGGATACAACTCAAACAAAGAATCTTATTCTCAAGGGAATGACACGTGGTCTGAAATGGGAAACATTAAGCCCGAGCCGAGGGGGAGGTCTATTTTAAAAACTTCTAAGATCTTCAAACACCTCTACAATACGAACACGTTAGCGGCCGCATTACGAGGTGCGACCGTATTTGATAAGCAATCTACTTACCCATCAGGAATAGATTTACATAAAGTGATTAATGTTGGATCACATCCACACAGACGCTGGCGACCAAAATGAAAATCATCTCGCCATAACTCCCGACCCTACAACAAACAAAAATCCATCATTTTATCTCAACGAATCAAAGGTGGTGCAGTGAGATTCAGAAAACATATTACAGAAAATCCCTAAATGCTCCTCTGTTTCTTTTACCGATTACAGTTCCAGGGCCAATAGACCCCTTTCGAATTCCAAATTACCGCTGTGTTTCTTGATTACAGACTCATTTACTCAGGCTTAGCCTCGATTTTGTGAAGAATATTCACGTGTTCCAGTCCAGGTCCGTCAAGTTTCAAAGTGTTTGTATTCTTGAACTTGTGCATTCTTTACTTTACCGTTGGTATTTGTGAATATTTAAACACTGATACGAGGCTAAGCCTGAGTAAATGAGTCTGTAATCAAGGAACACAGCGGTAATTTGGAACTCGAAAAGGGTCTATTTCGTACGAGGGCTCTGGCATAATCCTTTTTTTTGAGACCAGGATTTCTTGAGCTTCCGTTTTTAAACACTGATACGAGGCTAAGCCTGAGTAAATGAGTCTGTAATCAAGGAACACAGCGGTAATTTGGAACTCGAAAAGGGTCTATTTCGTACGAGGGCTCTGGCATAATCCTTTTTTTTGAGACCAGGATTTCTTGAGCTTCCGGTATAGAAGCGCATGCGTTCAAAGACAAACAGTATCGGTACTTACAGCAGGAGTAGATAATTTTTTGCCATAAATATCATCAAATTCGTATAAACTCTCCCATTGTTGGGATTCATACAGCGGCAGCTTGTACTTGGACATCATTGCTTGTTTTCGTACCATGATATCCCACTGAAAATAGTCAACCAATAACCATGATAAGACGAATCAAGACGATGTTTTTTTGATAACTATATACACCTAATTGCAAAAACGTAGTCGGGTTCGATAAGAGGTCATATCATCGAAGCTAAGACCGAAAAGGATTTTGGGTACTCCGAAATGTGTATGATATTTGCATATAGACATGTAAAAATGCACAGTAGAGCAAAGTTGGTCGACCTAGATTAACAACATGCCAAAGCCATGATGCATAAAATGTGCACAGGAAGGGAAAACTGCAATAAGCATGAAATTAGCATAATTGTTTGTCTTCCCATGCTCCCCTTCGGTCTTAGCTTTGATGATATAACCTTTTTTTGAACCCGACAACGTTTTTTCAATTAGGTGTAAACCAGTTCATAGTTTAAGAATGGTTTTCAGTTCGCATGCGATTTTATCCCGAATTTCTCACCTTCTTTTGTTTAATTAATAACGAAAGAAGGTTTAGACAAAAGAAGGCGAGAAATTCAGTATAAAATCGCATGCGCAGTGAAAACCATTCTTAAACCATGGACTGGATTATTGAGAGAGGGGGTTTTGAGAATTGTTTGCTAGCAAACACAGTAACCATTTCAATTAAGTCAGTACCTCATGTTTCCCACTCATACGATAACCATTCTACTATAACGTTGTTGGATGGTAAACTGACCGTTCGAATAGAGTGGTTTTCAAAAACCCGTGAAGTACACTTTAGGGTATTACGCTTTAATACACTTTATTGTCCGCATTTTCTTTTGATTTTCTTTTGTGTTTTCATTGTATTACAATTTATTACACCTTAGTTATTACACTTTGTTTTGACGGGTTTTTGATAACCACTCTATTGCGAAACGACGAAACGTCATGTATGACCTCGTTTTCGTGCACTTGTCAGACATTATGAGAACGGTGTATTTTGTTACTTTTGATTGTTATATGACATCGTTCTTTTAATTAAGTTTATTATATATTTAGGATAGTACGCGCGCGCTGAATGGTCGAAAACTGTGCTTTATTAGTGAACAGAGCACAGTGCTGACGCCATCTGCGCGCGCTAAGTGCTGCTATATCCTGCGACCGTCTTTTTTTTTTGCGTAAATAAATTCAATACCGAAATAAAATTAGTAACTATTTAATAAAACGAATAAAACAGCTTTTTCCGTGCTCCGTTTAGCAATAAAGCACTTAGGAAGCGCTGTAAGCACTCAAGAAGTGTGAGAAGCATTCGCCTACGGCTCGTGCTTCTCACACTTCTTTCGTGCTTCCTGCGTGCTTTATTACTGAACGGAGCACGGAAAAAGCTGTTTTATTTGTTAAATATATAATCTTACTTTACTATTGCCAGTAAAAACCTCTTCCTTGGGACAAAAACTGATCTGAAATAACAAAAACAAAAAAAAAAAAAACAAATTACGGATTCATAATTTATACATAGAGGATATTACATGGGCGCGCGGAGATACGAAATTTATCTTCGAGTGTTGAAAAGATCTCTCACAAGTGAGCGCAGCGAACGAGTGAGAGATTTTCAACACGAGAAGATAAATTTCGTATCTCCAAGCGCCCATGTAATATTCTGTTCATTATATAATTATCCATAAAATCAACTTAATAAGCTTTTTATTTTTATAAAAAGTTTTTATTTATAAACTAATAGCTTAAATACACATGGAAACGATATTTTCACATGTGAAAATAACACGTTATTTTCACATGTGAAAATATCAGGAGAAATATAGGTATTTTATGGATAATTATATGATAAATTTTAACGGTAATAGAAAGTAAAATATAACTTAGAAATTATAGAATGAAAATTAAATCAAGTTAAATTTAAAAAATAAATTAATTTATGAATTCAAAAAGAAGGAATAAAAAAAATAGCTTAGTCTTTATAAAATTTCGGTGAAATATGAATAAAAATCTCAGCTTAAGCCAAATTTTTTATAGTTGCCTAGCAACTCTTTGCGGAGCCAACGCCACGCGAAGCAACAGGTGGAGACGCAAAGAAGCGAATTGCGGCGTTTGAATTTGACAATTTGAATAAAATTAGAAACGCATAAAAAAAACTATGTATTTAAAAAATTAATTACAGGAGATTGGCAATCTTAATTGGTGTAATTTCAATGGTTTGAAGAGGAATTTTCTTGACGGAAAAAAAAAAGACAGTTTTTTTAAAACGAACGTTAACTGATGGAAAAAATTCTTCCAGCTTTGTAGTTTTAAATATTGCTGGAAACGTCAATATTACCTTAATTAGATTCAATAAACTTCAATTATCAATCTGCTATGGTTTGAATAAAAAGGTAAGAAGATTCACCGATTATCAGAATCATCTTCGAAATTTAATTTTGCTATAAAAAATGGATGGCATTTTTAGAATTTAATCAGTAAAACTATGGTTTTCAAATCGCAAATATTTTGAAAAGCTCTACAACTTTTTCTCTCCTGAAGCGCAACGCGACCCGCACAATTCGATTTTCCCCCCTGTTATTGCCAGCATGAAAGAGAAAATCTTTAGCGTCTATCGCAATGAGAATGCAACAGTTTTCACGAAAAGCCCTTTTCGTATAGAAAATATTTCCAAAAATTCTCGACTTTTATACACCTTTTTTTTTTAAAAAAAAAAACCTCGGTCTGAAATCTAATACCGAGTAACACGCTACGCGATGTATTATATTCAATGCCGAAAAATTTAGTTTCCTCTTAGATTGGAATATGAAGCAAGACCTTTGAGTTGGGAGTGTAATTTTTCGTATTTTAGTCAGAAAACATAAAAGCACAAATATTTCGTTTAGTCTCAGGGGCCCATTTTAGGTCTCCGATCGACAACGAAATAGAAATAAGGAAGGGAAGAAGAAAGAAAGGAAGGAAGGAAGCAAGCAAGCAAGCAAGCAAGCAAGCAAGCAAGCAAGCAAGCAAGCAAGCAAGCAAGCAAGCAAGCAAGCAAGCAAGCAAGCAAGCAAGCAAGCAAGCAAGCAAGCAAGCAAGCAAGCAAGCAAGCAAGCAAAGAAAGAAAGAAAGAAAGAAAGAGAGAAAGAAAGGAAGGAAGGAAGGAAAGAAGGAAGGAAGGAAGGAAGAAAAAACAAATGAAGAGGTATAAATAGATGGGATGGATAAATGGTCGAAAGCTAGGATGAATGGAATGTAATAGAGATAGATGAATAACAGTCTTACTTGCGGAGGAAGATCGTCTCTTATTCTATGGTATCGATACACTCGTCTTTTCCAAAATATTTCCAGTTCTCTCTGTTCACTTTCTTCAGCATATTGTGGCAAAGAGCAATCATAATTTTCAATCACTATTGGCCTCTTGTTGCGAATCCATCGATGACAAGGAAACACTAGATCCTCTTTTCCCTCAAACTCGTCCGGTTCTCCGAAATATCGACGCACTTCAATCTTTTCCACGAACCATTCAACGCATCTTTTTTCATTCAACTCAGAACGACACAGTTTCAACCTTGTTATTGGTCCTATATTCAATTCCACTCGAAACGTAAAAAAATCTGTATGTCCTCGCTTGAAAACCGTAAAACAATTCCCAGCGAGACTTAATTCCTGTGAAGTCTTTCCTGCTTCGTCGATTAAAGTCAGATAAGCACAATTATGGAGCCCTACGCCTTTGGTGTCGCCGGTTTTTACAGCGACTATAAGGTTAGGAAAATCGAAACAGGAGAAGCAGTCCATTGTATTTCCCATAGTTGGTGAGATACCGACAAATCAAACCGAACGTTGACACTGCATTGGCTTCCAACTGGAATTCCCGTCTTCACAAAGTTTCCAAAATTAAAATCCTCCAAGTTTTGTCTTCTGCTGTAATATGGTTTCAAAAATCAAGGAAAATGGACTGAAAGACCTAAAAATCTCTAATGAAATTATAAAGTTCAAATTTCTTAAAATTCAGTTTCAAACTTGTGCTGGACGGTAGGCAACAGTATAAAAAAGATCTTGACCGATTTGTGAAGGATGAAACTGTGATTTTTGGAATTAACTTTTTCTGTTTGGAATTTCTTATTAAATCCTAGATTTGGGTTGCGTTTGTGTTAAGTCTTATCTCTTATCTCTTGGAAAAAGAGAAGCGTGAGTGTGCCCAAGTTTGAGCGTGGACTCTGCGGTACTTTGTTAGCTTGTCAACCAACGGAAAGGCAACAGGTTATAAACTAATGAATAATTAACAGTTCACAGTTAAGAGAGTAGACTGAGGTGAAGTGCCTTTGTGTATGAGTGTTGTATAGATGTATTTTAAGCTTGGCTCAATATGCTCTAGTGCCCTAGTGGGGAATATTTGAGAAAACAGTTAGAGATATCACCGAAAATTAGGCCCTGGCTAAACGAGGAAACATGTTTTCATAAAATTTTTCCTAAGGTGGCAAAACTGTCAGGAAAAATCGTGAAACAATATTTCCATGCGTCTTGGAAACATGAAATGTTTCTGCCGCACAGCAAAAACATTTTTTGCGTCTTGGAAGCAAAATTTGTTGCACGCAGCAATGTTTCGCATGTGGCTAAACTGGGAAACATCGAGGAAACATGTGCGCAGTAAACATGTTTCCTCGTTTAGCCAGGGCCTTAATAGCATACGAAACATTGTTTTAGCAAGGAATTAATTTTCACCGTGTAATTCTAAAACTCATACCATAGCTGAAAATCATCTTAGAATTAGTTAAACTGTTTCAGAAGAAAATGAGTTCAAAATTCGCCGGCCAAGGAAGATATAAATTCTCAAAAATCTAAATTTCGTATGAAAACATTCGTTTTTGGCATTTCCTGCCTCCAGCAAAGGTTTACTTTGAAGATTCGCGTTTTTTAAGAATTATATCTTCGCGAGTTTTTATTGAACTTATTTCCTTAAAACTTCAGGTATAGTCATTTTCTGCTTCCAGCAAAGGTTTTCTTAGAAGATTCGTGCTTTTTAAGAATTGATATCTTCGCGAGTTTTTATTGAACTTATTTCCTTAAAACTTCAGGTATAGTTACTATTTGAGTTTCTGTTTTCGTTATTTTGATATAATAGCTCAATATTACAGACATACTGCAGGTAGAAGAATACCAATCAATAATTGAGATGGGTAATACAATAAAATGGCGTTTTTTTGGCGCTAAAACAGTTGAGTTTTAAGAAGTCATCACCGCAAGCTAACCGCGGCTTGACACTGTGGAATTTTTAATAGGGAAACTAAAAAATAGAATAAATAAATCCCATGATGAGCACTGAGAACTGGAGAATATTGTTTGGAAAACGTAAGCAAATGCGACTTCCATTATTGCAAGTTGAATATGATGGGAGAAAGAAGAAGCAAAATTGATCTTATTGAAAGAAAATGAGATGAAGGAAGGAAGGAAGAAAGGGAGGGAAAAAATCGGTTGAAATCAAGAGAAAGATTTTGCTCAAATTAATAATCTGTGTTTTTGCCGACCACCCAGCTGATCTGAGAAAAAAGTTTCTCCAGAAAAAGCTGAGGAAAAAAAAAAAAAAAAAAAAAAAAAACCCGAAAATTGGAAAGATAATCGAAAACCGCACAATTAATAGAAGTAATTCTGCTGTGGGGTTCCTGTGCTTCAATCAACCACAGGAAGCCCACCACAGGTATCATGAAATACATTTAAACACGTTTCACATTCAACCTTTCAGATAAAAAATAGTTTTTAAAAACAATGCCTATGAAGTTTTTATTCGTAATAGGGAGGTCTTGCTTCTCACTTTATCTCTCGAAAGTGTCATACGTGAGGTCCCTCTCGTTTTATGCAAAAATATATCTGATCATTAATTACTTTTAGAGAATCTATCAAATGAAAGAAAAATTATCTAATTTGTGTTAGAAGGCATCAAGGAACAATTTATGTCCACGAACATCAAAAACTTGTTTAAGAAACCTTTATCCGATAACTAATCTCAACGCCAATAAATAAGTAAAAGTTTTCAGTCCATACATGCGACGGCCCTGTGGCCCAATGGATAAGGCATCTGACTACGAATCAGGGGATTCCAGGTTCGAGTCCTGGCAGGGTCGCTGTCTATTTTTTTTGCTTTTCAAGCTATTCGTTTTTATCTTTTATCTTATTTTTACAACACTTAATGCATTAAGGACATTAATTTAAACCGATGTCTTACTCTTAAAAACATTCCTTAATATTTTCTGTCGTATTTTTTTGAATATTTTTAGGTGTAGAAAACACGGCCTGCTCTAAAGTTCTTACAAATTATAAAACAACTTGAAATATAAATTTAAAAGCTCCAAACCAATGATACCAGTTAAAAAAACACTAATAAGCTAGACTTACCATTTAATTTCCTGCCTAAAGTTGATATTTTTCAATTTTTCTGCAGTTTGTCGAATGAATGAACCAACCGTCTCTCTAGATCTGGCTTTGGTCCGTGCCTGTTGTTGACAATGAAGCTTTTCACGTGGAAAATTATTCTTAACATCTAAATTCCACATATTTCAGCGTTTTGCTGTCCTTTTCTAATTGAAGTTAAGCTTAAAACTTTAAATCTAAAAACGTATAGTTTGCACAGCGCTCTGTTCAAGTTTTGACAAAGTTACCACAGTACCTAATTAATATGCGGAGGACTGCTGACCATGCAAATAATGACGAGTAATTTATTTGTTTTCAAAAACAGTTGACCATAAAATATAATCTCAAGGGATTTATTAGTTAAAGCGTTTTTTCCCTCACTATTCAGTTTTATATAGTCTAATTTTTCTCTTCATTTGATTCAGCTGCAAACATAATTAATTCTAGCAGAGCTGAAGATATATCCACAGGCAACCCAAGCAAACAAAGCAAATCTAGATGGTGTGACTGCTACTTATTTAGGGGGGGGGGAGGGGGAGACTGGTGCAAAACAAGGTCATGCTTCACCCCCCCTTCCTTTCATGAAAAACCTTTCCCTTGTTTTCCCTTCCCTTCTCCCCCCTCCCACCACTACTGTATTAATATATGGGGTCTGATTTCAAATCCGAAGCATGAAACATAAAATATCAAAAATATCATTTTAGTTTTAGTAAAAATATTTATTTCATAGTGACGTGAATACAAGAGTTGGTAGGCCTAGGCATAAATAGCTTCATCAGTGCATCCATATTGAAAATAGTTGTTTACAAAGATTGTATGTGCTAGACGCTAGAGAATGAAATTCACAAATACTAGAAAAGCGATGAAACAGTAGAAAACAGTAAAACTGAAATAAGTGCAGTTTTTGTATAGAATGTAATATAACTTTTGTCATTGAAGCTTGCTCTTTTATTTGAAAAAGTTTCAAATGATTTTTATAATTCTTCTTTTTTTCCTTCTTTAGATTTCTTACTCTTTTTACTTTTCTTTTCTTTCTTGTTTTTCTTTTGTTTTACACAATCCTTGGTGTATTCCTTACAGATATATTCATGGAGGTCTCCACTTTCTCTGAATTTTTCATACAAGGTGTCTTCGCTGACATCGCCAACTATGCCAGAACACTTAGATGACAATCTGTAATTGAAAAAAAAAATTGCCTATGGTTTAACTGGCTTTTGATTCTATTGCAATAAAATCCACTCCTGGGGTTGTGAGTTGATTCCCAGCTGAGCCACATATGTGAGTTGAGTAATTTGTTTGAGGTGTCCTTCTTCCCTTTGTCATGAGGATTTTTCTTTGGATTCTCTACATATTTTCCCTATGTGGGATGAGTGTTGTGTGCTGCAAAACACCTATTTAAAAAACCTTTGATGGTCCGAGATCTCGGGGGAAAGGGGAGGGGGGGTTTCAATTTGGACTCTGTCCTGTTACTTTATTGACTGTAATTATTTGTCAATTATTTCGGTGATGAAATCAATAAAATAAAATAAATATTAATGAAATGTGAAATGAGTGATCTGAGACTAAACCAAATTTTGAATCATGCTTTCATGTGTTCTGGCAAAAATGCAAAAACATACCATTTCTAACTCTAAGGTCATGTTTCATATTCAGGGGCAACAGAAGCTAAAAATCTTTGGGGGGGCACTGCAAAAATCTTTGGGGGGACACTGAAGATTATATTTAATGCTATGTGATAATGACAATGTTTTGTTTGACTGCAGACGCATGCACCATAAAACAACGACTAAGAACCAATTATTTTTGGGGGTGCCAGGCCCCCCAAAAAAATTTGGAGGGAGGGCACATGCCCCCCCAGCCCCCCGGTTCCACCCCCCCGATATTCCAATCTACAAGGAAACTACAGTGTTCGCTGAACAACACAGTTTAACCTTTTAGATTAGAATATGAAGCATGACCTTTCAGTTAGAAATGTTGTAAGATCTTATTAAGAAATTTAATCTTATGATATATCTTACAAGATTCTTACAAGATCTTGACAAGATTTCTACCTGGGAGAGCTCCTTACTGGGAATGATAGTTGAACATTATAATAATTACAATAATTAAATAAAAACATATTAGTGTATACCAACCTTCCTGGCCACTTTCCTCCACCTTGCATCATTCCAGGAAAGTCTTTGGCTTCAAGGCCTTCACCAGAGATTCTGTTGACTCCATTAACAGTCTTAATACCATAGCTAAAATATAAAAATCCATGACTCAATGCTAGTTAACAGAGCACAAAGGTGCTCCCTTTACACACTCAGACTATCAGTACTCATTATATACTCCTTATTTAAATGCTAAAGTACACAGAACTACTGGGAGAAGGAAGGACAGAAGAAAAAAAAGGGGGGGATGAATTTATATAGCACCATTTCCAGGAGCTCAATGGCGCTTTACAAGATCAGTGGAGGACTTACGGGCTGCATATTAAGGCACTAGTAGCAGCCGTGCAGCTTACAATCATAAGTGATTTGTTAGTATGTTAGTATTATGCCTCCAAACTGGGATAGGCTGTCGAACCTAAATTCCCTACTCTTACACTAATAATTCAACAGGTTCTTTTATGTCCCCCATTTTACTGCAGGTTAGGAAGGGTTGGGAGACAGGGCCTATGGTTTTAAGTCCTTGTCCAAGAAGACTTGAAGGTCTAACCATTTTCAGATGTAATTACAAAGGCAGCATCTTCTCCTCAGTTATTTTAAGACCCTGAGTGTTGGTCCGGCCGAGGCTTGAACCACGACCTCCCGCACAACAGACCAACGCTCTTACCAACTGAGCTACCGAGAGGAAAGAAGGAAGAAAGGAATGCAAGTATAGGTCAATCATTTCCAATAAATTAAGGTTATAGGCTATAATCAATTGAATCAAACCATACTTACTCATCCCAAGCCTTGGACTCACACACTCCTTCAATGATGTCTAAGTACTCTGATTCACTCAGAGGTTTGCCTTTTAGTGATGGCCGTTTTGCTTCAGCAGCTGCAAGTGCTTGTGTCAACTAAAACCAACATATTCAAGCTTTTGTAAGTAGTTTGGGACATTCATATCAAATCAAAACGTAAGCCAAATCCATCGTTCCTAAATCACTGATCAGGGCTGGTTATTAAATCCGATCAAACAATACGCTAGTTGTGACCAATGAGCGTGCTGGATTCATTATATTCACTTGTATAAAAATACTTAATTGGGTTACCGTAATTTACAGTAAATGAAATCCCCTGAGACAAAAACAAGTGTTCACAGAGCGTCCAACTAAACAGGTTTCCATAAACTCAAGCTCCAACACATAAGTTACTCAATAAACAAATGCTGTCTTTGTTTTTCCTGGTAGAGTAAAGTAACATATTATTTTAGGTCCTCTCTCAAAAAACAGTATATATATTTTACCACAAACCTAAAAATGTAAATGAAAAAATATAAAAAACTAAAATTATTGATGCTTGGAATTAAAGTTTTGAAACAGCTGAGAAATCGTTATGGCCGATAAATCCCGATATGGGATAATTATAAGACTAAATGAGTGCTTAAGATATTGCTACATAAAAGTTTTATAAGCTTAATATGAACTTTCATTATTAAGCTTATAATTCTAATAAACTTTCAAGTAAGAGTTTACGTACCTTGTAGGCAATTGCTGTACAAGAATCACACTGGATTTCAAAAGAACTAGGTGTATGTGGTGAATGTTGTTCCTCTTCAGTCATTTTAGGAGTTTCGAAGGTCATTTTTTGCTGTTCTTGTGCTCGTGTAAGAACGAAGAATACACACAACAAGAGGAAGCCATTGACGGTCGACATTTTGAAATACTACTCCCAAAAAATGAGATCTTTTTGTCTGATATTTTTACAAGTTGAAAATGCAGGTATATTCGCGTAGTTACTTGGCAAACAGCTGTAATGGGTTAAAGTAATAAAAGATCGTATGAATAAATAAAATGTTTATGCTGCAATAACAAGTGACAGCAAATGACTGAATGCCACGAGAAAATGGACTCACTATGTCACGCATGTGACGTGACAACACTCATGGACAATAACGCTGAGCTAACGCAATCACCTGTAAAAACTACCAGTAACAAAGACCAATATTTCTTCAATATTAAAACGCCAATAAACTTTGAATTAAAATAATAAATTAATGCTTTATTTTCATTAGTATTTTGAATGGTTATTTTAAACGAATAGAAAAATTTATAGAAGTTTTTAATTTTGTTGGGCTACCTGTGGTACAATATGTTAAGATCGCAGGCTCATTAATTTTGAACCGGAAGTACGTTCCCGGTCGAGGGTCATATAAATCGCAGAGGGGTGGGGTGAGAAAGTGGCCGAGGGGGGAGGGGAGAGTCATCAATGTCGTAGATAGTTATGAAAAATTCGAAATTACAGAAAATAGTTCTAAATTTACGTTTTCTTCGTTAATTCTAGTCGATTTTAATTAATTCTAAAATTATTCCAGGATTGACAGATCAAAAATTTCACAAATTTGATGCTGAAAGCAATATTGCTGTTATCCTTACTGTCAAAATCTTTTCTTTCTTTGTACTGTAAATATTATGGATGTGAGCTCCCTTGTTAAGCTTTACAGCTTTTGGGGGAAATGTTTTGTCAAATATGTTAAATAATAAAAAAATCGATATAAACCGAGACAACAATTGTGATGAAAAAATGCAAAAGATTCAGACGAATAAAGTAAGATCCTTCCAAAAATCACGCTACTTATTTGAAGTAGGCTTTGGAAAGTATGATTAATTCTTGTCTATCAAAAAATATAATTTATTCATCCTACATGCATTTTGAACGGGCGCGCAAAAGATAATTACTCCGGAATGACAATAAAAATAAAATCTCGAAGATTATTCAGCGGTTTTTGAGCGCGCGCACATCGTGGGCTCAAATCGAATGTTAGTCAGCCAATTTTAAGGGTGCAGTCATCGACATTATGACTCATCACGTCAGAATAAGTTGGCGCGTTTTGCTTATAAAGCCTCGGAGCCACGATAAAGCCTGGTTCACAAGAGCTATGCAAATTACACAAATACAAGGACAAACAGTGTTCAAAAGCGTAGTAAGGTACTAGCTTGTTTACATAAAGAACATTTTTAGTCTTGTGGTATTTTTTCTTGCGTTTGTGTTTCGTTAAAAACTCAAACTCAAACGCAAGCAAAAAAAGTTTCCTCGGTTGCACTTTCGTTGCTGGTGTGAACCGGGCTTTACTACTCACTGATCTAATGACTGTATACTGTATATGTAAGTACTATATTCTCTTCATGATGAATAAACGCAGAGCAACGTACAGAGCAGTGTCCATCGATCCAATCAGTTCAGTTTTTAAAAGTGCGTTTTATACTTTTCGACCGCTCTTTTTCAAGAAGTTCCTGGAACGTCTCTATGCCATCTTGTAACGACAGCACCAAGATAATTTCCAACAGCAGCACCAATCATACCTCCGGCTAAACTACCGGGTAGGCCGAAAGCTGAACCAGCTAACGACCCAGCAGCGCCCAGTAGCAAGCGGGATAATACCTTTGCAACAATTTCCAAAAGCTTCGTATTGAGATCGTAGTCGTTCTTGATAACTCCCTTTTCCCTGTTTTCAAAAGCTTCCTCGATTTCAAGCCAACACAAACCCGCTTCCATAATCGATGCAATGGCAAAACCAACCGCAAAGGCATAGTTTTGTTCTTTTAGAACTGTAACTGCAATTTCATCTGATGCGTTGGCAAGGAGTTTGAGGAAAAAGGACCCCAACTGGCTGCGTGCTGTGTGAGTCACACCAGCGCACAAGGCTCCCACGATCTCTTTTGCCCAAGTATACCAGAACTTGACTTGAAGACTGACTGTTAGCCCACACATACACCACATAACGAAATGTTCGCAGTTGTTAGTCAAACAGTTATATGTTTTCTCGCCTTCTCGCGATATGGCTCTTCTGACAACCTTTCTTGCACGGTACCGCCTCAGCTCCCTAGGCCACACTATTTTGTGCATCTACATATATATTGTAATCATAACGATCAATGGACTTTAGGCCTAGAGCAAACGTCGAACTTTCCATACACCGAACTCATTAAAAACAATGGATATCAGGTGATAATGAGGCGGCATTCTTTGATGTAATTAAGTTCGGTGCATGGAAAGATCGACGTTTGCCCTAGGCGTTAGTAATTCACATTTAATTCGACATTCATCCAAGCCATTTCTCGGCTATATAGGACATAAAGCTATTTTAAAAAAGGCCGAATACTGCATAGTGAATACTGAATAGTGCATTCCAAGTCCGAAGTGCATTGTGGGTCACGGTGACATCGTCTAAAGTAGGATTAATAGTAATAATAATTTATTCTGTTTTTAGTGTATTGCATCTGAACCAATATAGTAACTACACGTAGAGAGTTAGTTCCTGTATATTTACTTTTTATTTCAAATTACATTTGGTCTTGGAATGCACTGTTCAGTATGCAGCATTCAGTATTCAACCTTTTTGAAATAGCTGTATATAAAAGTTTTTTTCAAGGTGGATCCAGTTAAATTGACGCATTCGTTTTGCGAAGCGAGGGAGAATAAAATTGTCCAAAATTCGCTCTGAATTAGTTTGGTTCCTCCTTAAAGTGCTACTATGACGAAAATCGCTCAAACTTGGATTCAGCTGAAACTTCCTAAGAATACTCTTTAAAGGTCCAATAATCACTGTATGAAGTGTTTTCTCGATATTCAGGACGAAAGTGTGATATTTTTACGATTATTTTTTGGAGTCTGTGACGTCATACACTGAACATCAAACATTGCTACATATATTTCTTTGTATATAAATCCTTAATTTATTTTATTCCTATGAAGCCCAAAGGGTGACTTATGTGCTTATTTCACATTACTTGTGACTATAATTTATATTTTGGGGTGTTTGGGTATTTCTTTCTCCCTTTACTACTGATATTTTGATCATAAACTACAAAGAAATGTATGGAGCGATGTTCGATGTTGAGTGTATGACGTCACATACTCCAAAAAATAATCGTAAAAATATCATACTTTCGTCCTAAATATCGAGAAAACACTTCATACAGTGATTATTGTACCTTTAAAGAGTATTCTTAGAAAGTTTCAGCTGAATCCAAGTTTGAGCGATTTTCGTCGTAGTAGCACTTTAAAGTTTAACAAACTTCTTAAAACTTATTTTTTTAAAAACTTTTTTCACTCACTATTTGGAAAAATTGACTTGATTAAGTTAAGAGAACTAACGGTCATACAAATTTTAGCCAAGATATGATATTCAGTCTATGCAGTCTAGTGATGGAAAATTCATATTTAAAATTTGCATTATAAACAGAGCTTACTTTCAGTTTCGTTTTCAAACCCAAACCCAAATACAATAATACATGCATTTATAATACACCACAAAATTAATCAATTCTGATAGAACAAAAAGAGTCAATTAAATCCCAAATTGTACTCTGTAGAGTCCCAATTAAGTTGCTCATTTTTTTGAGTATATTATAAACAAAAAATCGCAAGATCTTCTCGAACAATTTGGAATTTATAGATACTCGTGATGTTGTGAAAGTTCTCATTCTAAACTCGCCTTTTGAAAACTCTCAAAGCATCACTCGTATGTACCTATAAATTCCGTAAATTGTACTCGAGGTCGTGCGGTTTCCTATAAAAATCACCAAAATCAATCAGTACTAAAGTTTTATAATATCTAGAAATTCTTTTGTCTAAGTTAACTTACTTCAATTTTTTCTAATTCTTCGAATGTGTAAGAATTTCGATGAACTTCACCCAGCTTTTCCACATCAATAAGTAATTTAAGAGCTTCTTTTCCCGATAGCTCGAAGCAATTTCGTGGCCCGTATTCCATGGCTATGATCCTGTCACCTTCTACTTTGACACAGATTAGATGGTGAGTGTACCCATATCTGTATACCATAAGGTGATCTGCTTTCCTCACATTCCGATTCTTAGAAGATACAGGCTTGATTTCGAACCCGTCTGCTAAATCGGACACAAATACTTTCTGTTCTTCGGGTGTACTTTGCTCCAAATTTCTCCATCTTCGTCTTCTTGAAATATTTTGCCCCATCTAATCGTAAGGAGCTCGAGTTTAAATTTGTGGTATTCGCTGAATGGCGGAAGTGAGGTCTCGCTCGAATCATCGCAACGTCTACGCTAGTCTCCCCCACAGCCGCTTTCAGTGTCGTCACGCAACGCTTTCTCCCCCGAGTAGCTCCTCAGGGGAGAAAACGTTGCGTGACGACACTGAAAGCGGCTGTGGGGGAGACTACGTCTACGCATGCTTGCATCTTTATACGCTGCATTTACAGAGTAGAGGGTGGCGAATTGACAAATAACCTAAAATTAGTAGTTAACAGTTTACTGATACTTCGTTATTTTGGTTTTTTGAAAAAAACAACAAAAAACAATCAGAATAAATAAGCTTTTTGTTTATTTGACTTTTCAACTTTTAAAAATTCAGTCTCTTCTGTAAAACAAATATTCATTCCTCGTGGATTTCATTTATATTTCGTTAGTTTTCTTTAACTAATAATAATTTCAATACATTTTTTTACAATCTGTTTAATTAGTAGAGACTAATGATCTCTAATAGAAATTTAATATGGAATTTTTACGTAACAACCACACCCTTTCATAGTTTCAAGTTTTAAAGCTAAAATTTAAAGTGCCTATACCACATAACTCAATATTTTCAGTATCGATTCTACATAAAGTGAGTATTTGAATGGTAAAACAATTTCATATGATTCGAGTGATACATCTTGAAGATATCAAAGTTTATATTTCCAATATTCAAATAAGTGTGATGTCATTATAGGCAAGATTAAATATACAAAACTTTTCTAGGGCAGCAAAATATCCTGTATATAACATCATTGTCTTACTCATGGTTTAAAGAAAACTACTAGCAATTTTTTTCCTCACAGTAATCAGTGTTGCAATTTAAAAACGATGAGAAGCAAACTCAAATTCCTATAATGACATCATACTCATTAACATATTGGAAGTATAAACCTTGATATCTTCAAGATGCATCACTTAAATCATATGAAAAATTTTTACCATTCAACTATCCACTTCATGTAGAATCAATACTGAAAATATTCAGTGAGTTCTCATTTCACTGAACCAGTGTCGTTCCCTTGAGTATGATTCTATAGATCTTTTAAGTCGTGACGTATTTCCGGGTCCAACTGCTCAATAAAACCGCTAAAATAAAGAGAAAAATATTCTCAATGATTTAAACTCCAAGAAAAACCTTTAAAGAACAGATTTTCGTTTGGACCCGGAAGTAGTTTTTCCATACGTTTGACGTTAAGCCTAAAAGCTCTATTGCCTCAAGTTAACGTTTGAAATGACAAATAAATATGGTTGGGTCTTAACAAGAGAGCATAAATAAGAGACGGAAACTTCTTAATAACGCTTGCGCCATGTCAATTCCCAGTTGGGTTATTTTTAGTAACCGGATGCAGTTTAAATTTCGCCGTACCCTACTCCCCGTGCGTCATCAACTTGCGCGCGCGCGTTCTTTCCGTTTATTGGTTTGATGACTAAAAACGAAACGAAAAGAGCGCGCACGCAATTTTATGACACACGGGAGTACGGTAAGGCGAAATTAAACTGCATCCGGTTACTAAAAATAGCCCAACCGGGAATTTACGTGGCGCGAGCGTTATTCAGAAGTTTCCCTCTCTTGTCTATTGTAGAAGATAATATGGGTAAGTTGTAGTGCTTGGGAACGAGGTTATTCCGGGCGAAAGCCCTTGGAATTAAATTCGGAAAAAATTAATTTCCGACCTCGCTGGGCTTTGTCTATGCTTTCTTGGTCTCCGGCAAACATATAATTTTGTTTATCGAAGTAGTATGATCATTCGTGTGGATGTAATCCTAAGAAGGACTGTTTGATGTGACTGACGTTTCGACAACCTGAGCGGAAGTCTTCTTTAGAGTCTGAAGATAACTTCCGCTCAGGTTGTCGAAACATCAGTCCCATCAAAAAGTCCTTCTCAGAACTACATCCACCCGGATGATCATAAAACAAATATTGTTACTTCGATAAATATTCATTCACCTGGGTTCAGACTATTGTGTACAATACATATAATTTTATTTCCAAGATGTAGAAAATTGGAAAACGTCGAGCCCAAAGTAAAAATGTATACAGTCAATTCAAAAAACGTTGTCGTCGACCGGCTCAAGCCTACGCGACAGGACCGAAAGGAATATGGGTAAAAATCGCTGAAGCGGTTAAATATTCGTTCTGAATTAATTGTTCCCGCTAGAAATTAAGATAATAATGGCGAGAAACAATCCATCAAATGCATGTCTTTGGGTTTAAGGAAAGAGAAACAAAGTAGTTATGATTCAGTTCACAATTTCCAAAAGTATGAAGGCACTAAAAAAACGTCTCCTTCAACACTTCCCGCTCGCCTACGAAGGTTCGTGCTGTAAACCAGGCATAACAAGTCAGATAAAATCATGGAGTCAACTCGGCTTCAATAATTGCTACCCAGAGTTCCTTTCGGTTCAGTCGCGTAGGCTTGAGATGGTTGACGACAACGTTTTTTTGAATTGACTGTATGCGTCTATAAATGCAAAATTTCATCTGAAAAATTTGTCTATGACATATCTCCTCAATCTTTTCTTTCACTGAATTCAAATTATTTCAATAATATATGAAAAATCTATAATTTACGTTAGAGAGTCGAATTCTCCATTATCTATCAACCCAGCATCTTCCTTGATGTCCTCGCTCTGAGAAAAATACGAAAAATTATTTTGCTGATTTGTGTTCGTATTCTGTTGCGTAGGAAAATTAAAGAAAGGAATGGGTTTTGGTTTTGAATCTGTTTGTTCTTCTACCGCGTATGGGACCGGTGCTTGTTGTTGCGCATGCGCATGTTCATCTAAGGAGTAGCCATTGTCGTGATCTTGTCTATAGTGGGTTTCCTGGAATGCGTCATAACCGTAGGGCTGGGCAGGGAAGCCTGGGTAACCAAATGACTCTGAACGGCCTTGCTCCTGCAATGCGTAGTAACCCTGTGGTTCCACTGGACCGGCTTGCTCTTGGTGAGCGTATAACTCCGTCTGGTCTTGTTCTTGGTAGTCGGGGTAACCCGATAACTCCATATGTCCTTGGTCTAGGTAACCCGATGACTCAGTTTGGCCTTGCGCATGGAATGCATGGGAAACCGCTGACTCAGTTTGGCCTTGCGCATTGAATGCATGGTAAACCGCTGGCTCTGTTTGGCCTTGTTCATATAACGCGGGGTAACTCGAGGGGTCCTTTGGGGAATGCTCTTCAACAGGGTGCTGAGTTTCTTCAGATGGTTTCTCGAGCTCGTGGCCTTCTTCCTCTGTAGGATGAGCGGGTTCTTCCTCTTGTAATCCATTCTCAGGAGCCTCGTGTGGGATTCCCGCGATCTCCTGCGTTACTTGCTCTTCGGTGTCATCATCAACTTGGTCATGTCTGTCTTCATTTTCATTCTCTTCATCTTGGTCCTCTTCGTCATCATCATCATCATCATCGTCATCATCATCATCGTCATCATTTTCCTCATCCTCGTCTTCTTCATCCTCATCAGCACTGACGTCTTGACCAAGATCTTTGAGAATTTTCTGGAAATAAGGAAACGACTTAGATTTTCAATAGATAAAAGATAGGAGGAAGGGGGGGAGGGAGGGAGGGAGGGAGGGAGGGAGGGAAAGAGGGAAAGAAAGAAAGAAAGAAAGAAAGAAAGAAAGAAAGAAAGAAAGAAAGAAAGAAAGAACACCCCCCCCCCCCCCAAAAAAAAACAAAGAAATATATGTAGCAATAATGATGAAAAGGTAAATTATACACCGTGAAAAGATGAAAAAACTTACTGACGTTTCGGACGCTAGTCCTTCGTCGGAGTAAAAGAGAAAGAAGTGGTAGAAAGGAGTGTATATATGATAGAACAAGACAAAAGAAACCAATGAAAGCAAGGTAGGCAAGGAAACAAAAACAAACAATCAAAAGACAAAAGAAAAGGTTAGTTGAAAGTAAAGCGTTCATTAATCCCGTTGGGACTAAGAGTGCCCAATAGGTGAATAAGCCGCATTTCTTTGGTCTTGCGACAATCATTGTTGCCGTTAATCAAAGAAAGACCGAAAACAATGAAATCAGAAAGAGAATGGTTAGCTAGATTAAAATGGCTGTTTCATTAGAAACACCGACGCAGCTCACACTAGTTTTTAGCTAGTTATATCTTTATATGTAGCAATGTTTGATGTTGTGTATGACGTCACAGACTCCAAAAAAATAATCGTAAAAATATCATAGTTTCGTCCTGAATATCGAGAAAACACTTCATACAGTGATTATTGGACCTTTAAAGAGTATTCTTAGGAAGTTTCAGCTAAATCCAAGTTTGAGTGATTTTCGTCAGAGTACCACTTTAACATCTAATGCAATTAATTACCTTATATTTTGCTAGCTTTTCAACCTGTTCAGCCAACATTATAAGCAGATCTTCGTGTTCTTTTGCCTGACTATCTTTCTCTCCAATAACTTCCGCAAGCCTCGTTTCCAGTTTCATGATTCGCTCGTTTGCTTCCATCAGCGCAGCTTGGGCACCGTGTGTCTTCTGGGAAGAAATGGTGAAGAGAAAATTTAGAGGACTTGAATATGTGAAGAATATGGACAAATATAGTTTGTAAGAGAGAGATGTTATGGCAAAGTAGTGAGGGGAGTATTGTGAGAAAGAGTGGGGGAAAAGGGAATGAAGGAATTGAAGGGAGGGAGGAAGGAACGAAGGAACGAAGGAAAGGAAGGAACGAAGGAAGGAGGGAAGGAAGGAAGGAAGGAAGGAAGGAAGGAAGGAAGGAAGGAAGGAAGGAAGGAAGGAACGGACAGGAAGGAAGGAACGAACGAAGGAAGGAAGGAAGGAACGAAGGAACGAAGGAAGAAGAAGGAACGAAGGAAGGAACGAAGGAAGGAACGAATGACGCAGGAAGGCGACAGGAACGCAAGGAAGGCCAAGGAAAGAAGGACGGAACGAAGGAAGGCAACGAAGGAAGGAACGAAGGAAGGAACGAAGGAAGAGGAACGAAGGAAAGGAAGAACGCAGCAAGGGCAACGAAGGAAAGGAGGAACGAAGGACAAGGAACGAAGGAACGACGGAACGAAGGAACGAAGGAAGGAAGGAAGAAGAAGGAAGGAAGGAAGGAAGGAAGGAAGGAAGGAAGGAAGGAAGGAAGGAAGGAAGGAAGGAAGGAAGGAAGGAAGGAAGGAAGGAAGAAGGAAGGAAGGAAGGAAGGAACGAACGAAGGAAGGAAGGAACGAAGGAAGGAAGGAAGGAAGGAAGGAAGGAACGAAGGAACGAAGGAAGGAACGAAGGAAGGAACGAAGAAGGAACGAAGGAAGGACGGAAGGAAGGAACGAAGGAAGGAAGAAGGAAGGAACGAAGGAAGGAACGAAGGAAGGAACGAAGGAAGGAACGAAGAAGGAACGAAGGAAGGAACGAAGGAAGGAACGAAGGAAGGAAGGAACGAAGGAACGAAGGAACGAAGGAAGGAAGGAACGAACGGAAGGAAGGAAGGAACGAAGGAAGGAACGAACGAAGGAAGGAACGAAGGAAGGAACGAAGGAACGAAGGAAGGAACGAAGGAACGAAGGAAGGAAGGAAGGAAGGAAGGAAGGAAGGAAGGAAGGAACGAACGAACGAACGAACGAAGGAAGGAAGGAGGGAATACAGTAGGTTGGAAATGGAAGTAAAGAAATAGGAAGGAGCGAAGAGAAAAGAGAACAAAAGGATGAATATTGAGAAATAAATAAGCAAAAGAAGGAAGGAAAGAAGCCTTGCTCAAATGCATCCAATGTTTAAACACACAATTTTCAGTTTTTTGCATAACACTTACAAATGATTCCAATTCTCTGCGTAAAGATGCGTTCTCTGTTCTCAAACTGTTTATTTCTTGTTCTAATGAGCTCACAGTTCGTCTCAATCCGGCCAAATCTTCCAACTGATTTCTCGTCAATCCAGCTGCGACTTCAGTAGAATCACACGAGTCTGCCAGCTCTGCTGTAGCTGTTGCTACGGCGTATTGAGCTTGAGAAACCTCCAAATCTTTTTCCTAGAAAAGCCAGTTATCAGTGTATAATTCAATATGGAAATTAATGGCAAGAGAATTTGAACTAAGAGAAGGAATCCCTAGGAGTCCCTAATGCTATCCTTAGAATCTTTGATGCTATTTTTAGAATCATTTAAGCCTGGTTTTCACTAGCGACGGAAGTAGAAGCGTAAGACGTCTTATGTTCCTGTGAAAA
Source organism: Actinia tenebrosa (assembly GCF_029948245.1). Classification (NCBI taxonomy): domain Eukaryota; kingdom Metazoa; phylum Cnidaria; class Anthozoa; order Actiniaria; family Actiniidae; genus Actinia; species Actinia tenebrosa. The sequence goes on along the minus strand of NW_028292573.1, from coordinate 8,558,378 downwards.
TCAAACAACGGAGACGAACATCGACGGAAGCATAAGCAGAAGGAACGGAAGGTTTCCTTTTTCTTATGCTTCTGCTTCTACTTCGGTCCTTACATCGCTAGTGAAAACCAGATTTTTATGCTTCTTTGTATCTCGCAGACACAGAGTTCGCATGTTTATGATAATCGCAGTAACACTCATTTGCGAAGGTCGCAGCACTAAGACAGAAAATGTTTACTTCGAAGATTAAAATCATTAACGACCCTTCATTTTCAGTTACAATTAGATCATCAAATAGTCGATAAATAATTTACTTACTAATCTTTGTAGTTTTTCTTCTTTTTCTTTCAACTTGGTTTCTAATTCCTGCTTATTTAGTTGCAATTCACTCATTTGAATTCGCAGGTTTAATAAATCGGGACTTTCTGCAGGTACAAAGCTGCCATTTAATTCAGCTTGTTCTTGTTGGTGTTGATGGTAAGCTGTGAAGGAAAACATTCAAATAAGCCAATAACAGAAGAGTTTCTTTACAGCTTTGATATCTTTAAGCCAATCAGAAAAGTATCCAAGGTATATCACAGCAAAAATTTGAAATTCATATTCCCAGCCCAAAAAAATCTAGACCAGCATGTTTTACCTATTGTGGCCAATACATCTCTATTCGTAGAAATACAGAATACTTTTCTTCACTTTGTATAGTAATTTGCAGCTCGAGTCGTAGCGGTAAGTGACGATGAGATCTTTTGCCCATGAACGTCCTTAAATAGGTGTATTGACGACTCTTAAAACTTCATGTGTGCTTTTGTTTTCCGATATCAGAAGTGAGGAGTCTTAAGAGACGTCAATATAAAAAGAGGATCTACTTACATTGCATAAGAGATAATTGACTACGAAGTTGTACAATTTCCTGTGCTTGGATTTGAAGTTGGGTATTAGCCTGAAAAACATACAGGAAAAAATCATTGCAACCATCTGCCGAGCTTGACAAAGCAGTCTTCAAAGGTGAAACACAGTAAGCATTTTTGGAAAGTCTCATTACAGTAATAAATAGAATTACAAACTTTATTTGTACCCTTTATTACATTATTTTCTAATTTGATACATTCTTTTATGTTAGACAGATTGAGGGGTACCAACTTCCAAAATTAACTAGAAAGCTAAAAATGCTTGGAAGTTGGTTTACATATTCTTAAAGGCCGGTTTAGACGGTACGATTTTCGCCTACAACTATCGTATACAACACGCTCGCGTCTGTCGTAGGCGAGTTGTAGGCTTGATTTACACGCTACGACTCGAGTTGTAGGATGGCGCGAGCGTGTTGTATACGATAGTTGTAGGCGAAAATCGTACCGTCTAAACCGGCCTTAATTAAAAGTCACTACAGTTAAGTCATTACAGAGAATTGTATAATGTTTTCAGTCAACAGGACTCTTGGTTTATGGCGTGATTTGCCACTATCACTACCAGACTCCCTCGCGCACTTTCTCTTGTTCAGTTAATTAGCACCAATTGTCTTACTGCTTCATTAGGGAATACACATTTGAATATGAAGAAAATTCGCAAAGCATTTTGCTAGAAGTAGTAAAATAACGCCATCATGCAAACGGCCTCTTGGTCTGCTTAACCAATTGACATCAGATTTTTGTGTCTGCCCTCTTATTGACAATAAATTGCGTCATCACATTGTCAAAGTAGTGTGGATCCACGAGGCGTAGCCGAGTGGATCCGCATACTACTTTGACAATGTGATGGCGAAATTTATTGTCAATAAGAGGACAGACTCATAAAAATCTGATGTCAATTGGTTTTTTACAATAACAAAAACGATAAAAACTTCTCATTTTTAGCGATCAAAACAACTGACAGAAAGAGCGTGCGCTCGTTGACGTCAGCTTTATCTGTCTGTCCTCTTATTGATGATAAAAATTAACCAATCAGCGCGCGAGAAATTTGTAAGTTATTGTAAAATTAATAATATAATTTAATAATCTAATAACAGATTTGGAATCGGCATTAAATTTCAATTCGGAAGA